>NW_015115101.1:0-10662 GCF_001443285.1 Poecilia latipinna
GATTCAATGTTTCTGGCTGACATTGATTCAATGTTGTTTCAATCATTCTGTGCTATCTGGGAAGCTAGCATGAGAAGGACCAACGCCAAAGTGAGCTGTTACCGTTAGCAACTCAAACCTCAAAATGATTTTTGTGGTTTATTTAGATTAAAAATAGTTTGTGAATTTTTTTTTACCAGCTTTGCAATAAATTGTTAAAATAAAATTATGTTTAAATGAAAAAAAAAAAGTAGAAAAATTATTGTAGGTTAAAAGAAAAAAGTTATCCGGTGTTTGTGTTAATAAATATTTTTGGGTCAAATGTTTTCTATTTTATTGGTCTACAAGATGTTTTGTTTTTTTTTCCTAAAATGAAAACGTTCTTCAAAAAGCTTTGCTTTATTTAACCGAGCTGAATCGACGTTCCCTAGTCTGTTCTACTTCTTTTGTTGTCATTTATGGAACAGTAAATTAACAGGGTGGATAGAGAGGGGGGAAAATACAGCAGATGCTTTGAGAACAGGAATCGAATACAGGATAACGTCATCTATCATGAGACAAAAGTGCAATAAATCAAACTTTCAACATGCACCTAGGAAGAATGTCATAATGAAACACAGATTTACAAGTTAGAATGCCATAAAACACAGCAAAAAGTCATTTTTCATGCCGTTATAAACCAACTTTCTGAACATCTAAAAATTGCTTATTCAGGCCTTGAACTTTGCCATCCGTCATTGAACAAAATCATGTGTGGGAAGTCATGTAAAAGTCATGTAAAAAGTACGCAAAAGTAGTTTGCTGGGATTTTTACCATATTTTACAGCATGTCTTAAACCAGATGTTTGGTAAAAGTGATTATTGGTGGCAGTTTTGGCCTCTGCTCATGGTGACTCAGCTCCATCAGCTGAGTCACCCCAAAAATCTTTTGAGTAAAACGCCCTTCCATAATATTAAACCCAAGGCACAAAAACAAGGCTATTAAAGAAAAAATACTTTGTGTTGTAGTTAACATTTTTATTTTAGAAGATCTAAACTGATCAGTAAAAACAATTCCACCTAAACAATTTCAAAAGTAGCCATCTGCATAAGGTCTATTTGCTGGAGGGCCACATTTGTACACCAAATACGAGCGTCATCCACGTCAGCTGAAACATGAACTGCTCATATTCTCCTAGACCTCAAATATCATGAACTCTCTCTTTAAGGACAGAAATGTACAATTATTTGATTGCACATATGTATGCACATATTCTGTTTATGTGCATACAGGATGAAGGGTTGTGTACCTGGACAGTGCTCGGTGTTGCAGGGCTCATGCTCCTCATCGTCTCCATCACACACAGGTTGTGTGTGTGTGTGGTTGAAAGCCGGGGATGTTTGGTTGCAGCTGCGAAATCGCCGTCTGATTCCCACATCGTCCACGTCACTGAAACATGTCTTAGTGCACTCTGACCAGCTGGTCCATCTACTCCATGTGCCACCTGGTAGAACTGTGCAACATGGAGAAAACTGTGGAACACGGCTCATACATGAGGTGAAACTGTCAGACTAGAAACAATGAAGTTGTTAAAAAAAACAAAAGCCACAAAACAATTCAGCTGAGTGAGAGTGAGTGAGTGTCAGATACCAGGGAGACATGGGATGGAACAGCGTCGGGACTCAGAGGCGTCTCCCGAACAGGGCTGAGCTCTGATTGGTCCAGCTGAGATCAGCGCAGACCTGAGGAGAGGGAAAGTAGCTTTGATAAGATCTCATTCGTCTTTATCTTCATCATTTTCTGCTATTAACCTTAGAGAGGGAAGTGCTGCTGTCCAACAGTCTGGTAAAGGTCAGAGGTCATTTCCTAAATACTTGAAGTCCATTATTCACAGGAGGAAGACAGAAGGGACAGCTGGAAATCTTTCAAACAGTGAACATCTCACCGATTTCACCCCAAGGTTAGACTAATACTGAAACCCAGTAGCTCTATTTCAGACTTCACATGGATCACTGAGCATTATTATGTTATCATTCTTAACATAACAGGAAAAGACTGAATGAGTATGGATTGTTTGGAAGGGTTGACAAAGTTCTATCTGAAACCACAAGATTTCTACATCTATGTTTGCTGGACAGATGAGACCAAAGTAGAGATGTTTAGCCAAGATACACAGAAAAACAAAAACAGCCCAAACACCTTGTCCCAAATATCAAGCACGACGGAGGAGAGAGAATCATTTGGGATTGTCATACAGACATTGAATTTGGCTCGGTCTACTTTTTCCACATAGAGAACTTCTCCATTTTGGCTACAATGTGTTTCTGTATTCAGGTTAGAAATAAACACTTTGAGAACCTGCTGAAAACCAGATCGTCGTCTCCTCATACATAAAACTCTGCAGCTTCGTTTGACTGGCACTGCAGTTTGGGATCAGTTTGTTAGCATCTGCTCGTTCGGTGGACAAATGAAAAGTAATGGGAACAGAGTGCTTTGAGTAAAATGTTGCATCTGATGGAAGAAGCAGGACGTTGATGGTGAAGAGTAAACTCAAACCAAAGAACAATTTTCTTAAAAAAAAGCCACAAAGACAGTGAAATGCTGATACTCTAAGGGTCTATCAGTACCTTATACCCTGAACTACACAGAAACAAACATGCTCACCTGTAGCGTTGCTGCATCCCCACACCGCACGTCACATCACATGGAGACCATGCAGACCAGGCGGACCACTGGCAGGTCTCCAGACATCTAGAAGTGTCACAGGTGACCTGCCCTTCTCTGCACATGCTGACGTCAAATAAGCATTCCAACAAGCCACTCATTGTTATTCACAATAAAAAAAAATCTCTTTTTACACATGTTTTCCACGTTAATATTTGAAGATGTGTCTGTATCTCTCACCACGTGGTGCACTGATCTCTGCTGATCACCTGCCCAGGCTGCAGGGCTTCATCATCCCAGTGACAGACGCACTGGCTGGAGTTCACACATCGGCCATCCTGAAGGTACAGCCCATGAGGACAGCGGCAGCCTGGGGAAAGACACCATTTATGGCAAAAGTTTGCTCTGATCCAAAACAGCCTGAAGGGAATTCATTTCCCTCCTGTCCTGAGAATCACCAAAAGGTAAGATGGAAGGTGTTGCTGAGGGATCAGATGCATGTTTTTCCTTCTTTGACCTTTTAACCCTTCACAAAATCTGGCAGAAGAAAAATCTAATGTAACTGCTGGAAGAAAAACTCAGCTTTTGTTGTAAAAGCCATATGCAGCTCAAATTAAATGTGAAAAGCATGCTTCTGAGTCTTACCGATGACACATGTTGCAGAGCAGTTGCTGGTCATGCTGAGGTCTGAGCAGGTGGGAGGACAGGGATCAACCCGTCCAGCTCGGCAATCTTCTTCTTTCACCAGCACCATGCCGCTGACGCAGCCTGTTGGTCAGGTTGTTAATGGAGTTACAACAAACTCTGGTCAACTAAAGGAACAATCAAACCAATCCAGTTGGAAGGGTCTTAATTGTCTTAAGTTTGGAAGAAAAGTTCCACCTTTGAGAACAGGTGGTTGCGTTTGACCCTTACCTGTCTGTGTGCCTGTCTCGTTGGTGCAGGGCTGGATGTTACAGGTTTGGCTCTGTCGGGTCATGCCCTCACAGTCCCGCCCTCCGTTTTTAGGAGGAGGAGCTGAGCAGGTTCTGCTCCTCTGTCTAACTCCTCCTCCACACAGAGCATCACACTCTGACCACTCTGTCCATGCCGACCAGTGACCATGAACTGGGAAAAGGAACACAATATCGAGCAAACGGCTCCCCTAATAGGTGATGGATGTAGGCCTGCATACAGACCTGGACATGCTCGAGGGAAGCAGGCTCGACTGTCAAACTGAGCTCCACCACAGGATCCTCCAGGCAGGGCGTCTCTTAGAATGTCCCTCTGCCGGAACAAGGAGCCGAGACCACACGTCACACTGCAGCCACTCCAGGCTGTCCATGGGGACATTATGCAGTCCACTGCAGGACAGTAGAATAAAAGGTAAGAAATACACAAACCCCTTGATCACATGACCACTTTGGAAGAGCGTACATAACACCTACCACAGTCTTTTTCATCCGATCCATCGATACAGTCCCTCTGCAGGTCACACCTGCGATCCTTGTGAACGCACTCACTGCTGTCACAAGAGAACTGCTTTGGAGAGCAGGGTCTGGGCACCAGGGGGCGCCATGGAGTTACTGCTGGGCTGGTTGTTGTGCCTGAAGGGGCATGGTGAGGGACGACTGGCATTCAGCATGTACTGAAAACTTTGGAGCAGGATTCACTCAAACCAAGGCCTAAAGGGCCGGCGTCCTGCAACTTTTAGATGTGTCCCTGGTCCAACCAGCCTGGAATCGAAGCCATTCAGTCAGTGTTAGCCACACTTTCAATTTCTATACTTTGTTTGAAGCAGAGACTGCTGACATGTCCAGGGTGACCCCACCTCTCACCCGTTGACCACTGGAAAGAGGCACCAGCACCACTCATGACTGCACTAGGAATAAGCGTGTGTGATAATGGATGGATGAATAAATGAATGTACAGACAGGCGGATGGATGTTTGAAGCAGAGTAAAAACAAGGGTCAGATTTTGACCAGGCTAACGTCCAACACTCAAGAACCAAATGGCTGAATTACCCCCTCAGTATGCAGTCAAGTTCTCCAGAGTCCTTCTAATGGCCTCAATATCTGACTCTGGTGTGTTGAAGCAGAGACTTGTCAAAGTTGCAGGACCCCGGCCCTCGAGGCCTGGGCATAAAGACCCCTGGCTTTGGTGAATAAGAAAATAACGAGCAGTCTGTCATACCACAACGTTCTTCATCTGAACCATCTAAGCAATCCTTCCTTCCATCACACACTTGTGCAGAGTCCATACAGCCAAATGACCAGCACGTGAACTGGCCCTCCATGCAAAGCACTCTGGGCAAACCGGTGTCTGGTGTGCTTGTGATGACTGATGATGCTGTGAATCAACAGAATCTGCTGGTTATACTGTAACTGTGATTCCAGGGACATCACATGGGGAAATCATGTCCCACCTTCTGTGGTTTGAAGACCGGGTCTGCCAGGCTGCACTGAGGAAGTAAGATGGAGTCCAGGTTGGCCTGTTGTGACTCCTGCATATTGTAGGTGATAAGATGGTCTTGATTGTTTAGAACCAAACGAACACACAAGTAATTCAGCCGACACAAGAGAACCAGATAATCACAGTAACCTGAACTCGGCGGCTGAGATCTGGGAGTGACTGCAGGTGATGCCACACCAGGAAAGCCATCTTCAGACTTGGTAGTGTGTAGCCCAGGGCCGCCTGTTGTGTTGTCACCATGGATACCAGGTCTTCCAGTGTAGCTGGTCTGATTGCGGAGGCCTGGAAAGCCTCTGGTGGGAGCAGTTCCTGGAGAGGACAGAGGGAAAGTTTTAAGAGAGAGAACCATTCTGTCGTTAAATGCTAAATTTTGCGTAACTCTCACCACAGTTTGTCTCATCAGAGTAGTCCTTACAGTTTGGCTGACCGTCACAAAGCAAAGACACAGGGATGCACTCCTCACTGCCGTGGCATAGAAACTGGCCCGGCTTGCAGCGCTGCACTGTCCCAACCCCAGAGGGCGATGTGGTCACATACTCATCTGCATTTGTCAGGGAGACATTGTTTTTATGACTCTGTAAGGAACATCTAAAGCAGGGGTGTCAAACTCCAGTCCTCAAGGGCCGCTGTCCTGCAGTGTTTAGATGTGCCACAGGTAAAAAACAGTGGAATGAAATGGCNTANTNACCTCCTCCCTGTGTAGATCGGTTCTCCTGAGCCTTGCTAATGACCTAATTATTCTTTTCAGGTGTGGTGCAGCAGAGGCACATCTAAAAGTTGCAGGACAGAGGCCCTTGAGGACTGGAGTTTGACACCCCTGATCTAAAGCAATTTTATACTTAGAGACCTTTGCTAAGCTGCATAAATTACATATACTAATAAAAACTTATATTTGTATTCATCCCCTTTACTCCAACACGACTAAATATATTCCAGTGTCTTTATGAATCCTCTTCCTGTTTGCAAAACAAGGTTTTATCTCAAGAGGGTTGAATAGAAATGTACATCATACTTTTCAGATTATTGTTTTGAAAAAAATATTAAAAAGCGATGTATCGTTTCCACTTGATAACTATGGGCTAGTTTGTGTTGGTCTGATAAAATCTCAATAAAACCACTGAACATTGAGGCTTAAATGTGACAAAATGTCTTAAGGTTCAAATGGTCTTTTATACTTTTTCTCTTTAAATATTTTGTTCATCATGCTTTCATAGCGGTCTACGCTTGTTAAAGTCCTTTACCTCCTCTGCAGCCAAGAATCTCCACACGGAGGTAGAAGGTGTGCCTGAACTCCACAGGGATGATTCTGATGTACCGAGCTCTTACCAACCGGCCCAACCAGCGGGTCACGGGGGTCCTGCCCACCATCCGAACCTCAAACACCTAGAGGACAAAAATCACATGTAGTATTACACAAAACTTAGTCTGAGTTTTATCTCACTGATTTATAGGCTACATAGTATTAAACAACCAGCACCTTGGCAGGGCCGTCAAACTTTCCATTTGCTGTGAAATCTGAGAAGTGGGCGCTCTGGGGGGCAAAGGCCAGGCGGTATTTGGTGAGGTAGCCCCACATGCGCTCATTGCCCTGTGTCACCACTCCTGACACCCAAGTGGGCTCCAGGAAATCCACCTGAAAATATGGCTGGGGGTCCCCAGGTAGGGGGCTCCAGCCAGGCTCCATAACTGGACTGCAGGAAAGAGATAATAATACGCAATTTTGATCACTTGAATCCTCGTTTTCAAATTTTCACTTTATATAGGTGTCCATTGATAAATCTGCCCCGTTTTCCTTCATTTTGGGAGATTGGCGACCGACCAACACAAACAAATCTGATCATTTCCACTTATCTACGTACGCAGAGATCTGAAAATCAGTCACTGTCCCCTTGGCTCTGCAGTGACAGAAAGTTGACTGACACAAGGTCATATCTGCATGTAACTATAGTCACCCCACAGCCAATCGACCGAATCGGAATCGGCAAGACAGACTTTCTAAAGGTCAGTGACTGGCCAGAAAACTACAATCAGTGCACCCCCCATATTAAATGTCAACAACACCAGGAAACTACAAGCAAAGGTGAATGCCATCACCCACATGTTGGGGACGATGTTTAGTCTCCCGGCGTCAGCGGGGTTGTTCTCACGGTGAGAGGATGAGGACAGCTGGCCGTAGTGAATCCTCCCATCCTCCAGTCCAAGAGGAGAGGAGCAAAGGCCTGTGAGATGTGACGTTTATTAATGGGAGCACTGAAAAATTCAAGGCATTTAAAGACGTTCTTCAGAAAGCAGAAACTTACCGCGGTATCCTGGACCGCCGTCCTTTCCATAAATACATCCAGATTAGAAGATGTTAGTGTGAGCAACAAGGAACGAATAATAAACTAAAACAGCAGCAACATCTGTAATCTTTTGTCTTTTAAAGTTTGAAGCAGTGGCCGCATGATTGTCACAATGCTGTAAGTTTAATAACGAGGAGAAAATTTCACTTTTTTAAAGCTTATACAATTTCAAGACAGAACTGTTAACTGTGGGTTTTGATATTTGGTTTGCATTATACAGAGAATATAATACAATTAGTTTAGAACTCATGTTCAAATATTTTCCTTACAGTCAGTGATGCAGTAGAGAGAGTAACAGCAGCCATTGATGGGGTCTTCAGAGGAGAGGGGGTGGGTGTGTGTGGCCTGCAAGTGGGAAAATAAAATTACAATAAGGAATAACAGCGATTTTAGTGAACAAATATAAGCATCAGATTAAGACAGTACGCTCCTTACCTGTCTGACTGTGTAGTGATGTCATGTCGGTGGCATCCATTTTCATCCTCTCCTTTAGGACAGTCAAGGATACCATCACAGCGCCTGTCTGCCTCAATGCAACCCCCTGGTGGCAGGCAAGAGAAGTGACCAATGGGACAGCTGCGTGGACTGGTGGTTGTGGAGGAAGGTTGGGTGCCTGCAAAAGATGTTTTACACACACAACAGGAAACTGACCAAAACATGCAACGCTCTTTTGCTTAACTTACAAAAGAACTTTTGCAAAACTGAGATGGAAAAATAATGACATAATGTGAATTAAACCCAAAACGAACAATAAAAATATTCATTCACTGTCATCCACTTGGGCCTTGGAGATAAAGTTCATAACAGAACCTAAAACATTTACTTCCTTGCTTTTGCTTGAGAATGTCTTAAGATCCCTAAAACTGGACAGGTCTGAAAACCTCCAAAGGAAATCGACTTAATTTAAGTTTATCAAAAAAACACCAATTCTACTCCAAGCTGCCAGAAGACAACTGATCTCCTCACCTTGTTTCTAAATGTGTTTCCACACCGGATAGTCTGGTACTCGGTTCAATTAGGAACCAAAATCACCACATTTGTTACATGTTCACTGTCACACTGCACTGTGGTGCCTCTACGCTATGAACCATTGAAGCAACAATGGAGTAGAGTGAGATTTCAGCAGTTGTAGGATTTCTCTTTTGTCTCTAGCAAAAGACGATTTCTCAAGCATCACATGTAAAGAATACACCTCCAGCTTTTCCCAATACCAACGGAACACTCCACCTTTTTCTGGTTGACAGTGCATTATGGGAAATTATCTACACAAACTAATCGGAGCAGATAACTCACCACAGTACTTCTCATCTGACCCGTCCCCACAGTCATTGACTCCATCACAGACAACTCCCAGAGAGCCGGCCGGCACACAGCGACCGTTATCACACCGGAATTCTCTCTCTCTGCAGCCTTCACCCAGAGTGACTGGTGAAGGAGGGGTTGGGAAAGTTAACCTGGGGTAACCTTGAGAGGAGAAAAAGAGGAATGTTCTAGAAAGATGTGTCCATTTTCTTCAAGGTCAGAAAAACATGATTATCATCAATCTGCTGATCATCACCACAGCCCATGATCTCCAGCCGAAGGTAGATGCCATTCTGGAAGTCATGAGGCAACAGTCGAACAAACCGAGCCGACACTATCCTTTCCAGTCTACTCTCCACCACGCCTCGATCATCATGGTTACCGAGAAAAACCTGCAGTAGGAGCAGAGAAACATTGATTTGAAGAAGCTGTTTGAACTCCAATGAAGAGATCAAACAGATCTCTGACAGATCTGTTTGATCTGTCAGAGATCAAACAAAGTTGTTTGATCTCTGACCTTGGCTCTGGGTGGTGCATCAGAAGGAAGCTCCTTGTAAGTGTACCAACGTTTTCCATCATGGCTGAACTCGAGATAGAAGCTGGACACAAACGTGCCGAACACCCCACCTCCCTGGGTCAGCACGCCTAGAATCAGATCAGTCATCACATATTTTAATAAATGAACGAGGGATAATCACACAACAAAGCTCTTTGTTCACAGAATGAAACATAAGACACTGAATCAGCAGTTTCAATTTCAGTTGTTTGAAAGCACCTGTGGGAATCTTTACCAGTGATGTTGTAGGGTTTGAGGAGGTCGATCTGTATGTAGGGGCTTTGCGTGTTGACACTCTGTCCTTCGCGTCTCTTTTGTGGCAGGTCTTTATACTCCTCTGGCTCTGGACTCCAGCCCTGCATGTGAACGGCAAACAGAAAAGAACCGGTGTCGATTTTACAATTTGATCTGACGGTGAATAAAATGCCCACCATTTATGTTTTGTTACTCCAGGGGAGCTTCTTAAGACTTTTTAAGTAAAAGGTAGATTGGATTGATGATCCTGATCAGGTTAAGTGTCAGAACGCTAAGAATGTGTGAAGTACCTGGAGATCTCTATGGGGGTCCCACCCATGAAGACGTGCTGCGTCGGGTGGGTGGCCCTCCTGGTGGGATGAGGCAGTGAAACTAGACACTGGGAGGGTCTGGACACCCAGAGGAACCCAACACTCATCTTAACAGGAAGAATGAATTATTTAAATATACTGAATGTTAATGTACTGTAACATTTGCTGTACATAAACGAAGACACCAACCTCCAGGTGGAAATGGATATGTAGGTACTACAGGAGTAACATCCCTGGGTTTAGATGTCATAATGCCAGGAGTTTCTGTTACCATCGTTGTCCCATTTTCACCTACAGATCGTTAAAAACAAATTATGTTTCAGGGTCTAAAATCAAACAGCAAATGACGTAACGTTTGTTCTTCTCTCACACTGTTCATTATCCTGACATAGATGTTACATTTAAAAGTGGATTGTCTGTGAAGAATACATGCAGCCTGTGATGATTTATACAGTCCATGTGTGTTGGGATGAAAGGTGAATGTCTGAAAGTGTGAGTTTATGCTTTGCTTTCCTTGTACCACCAGGTTTCCTGGGTTGTTGCC
Organism: Poecilia latipinna; assembly: GCF_001443285.1. Classification (NCBI taxonomy): domain Eukaryota; kingdom Metazoa; phylum Chordata; class Actinopteri; order Cyprinodontiformes; family Poeciliidae; genus Poecilia; species Poecilia latipinna. The sequence continues at coordinate 10,386 of NW_015115101.1, forward strand.
GACATCTTATGTGTGAGTTTTATGTCAGTGAAACCATAAGAAATATTAAAAATGAGAAAAATGTATGTCCAATACTTATTTAACCACTGTAAATAAACTGGACCTAAATGAATAAAAAGAGACAGAACTATGTAGAACTGACCAATAAAATATCTATATTCTCCATTTAAAATAAATAAATATATATATATATATATATATATATATATATATATATATATATATATATATATATAAACTACCTAGACAGGAGCAACACCTGTTTCTCTCTCCCCTG
>NW_015115101.1:13910-42077 GCF_001443285.1 Poecilia latipinna
ATATATATATATATATATATATATATATATATATATATATATATATATATATATATAAACTACCTTGGCAGTAGCAGCACCTGTTTCCCTCTCCAGTGATGAGCTTTAGACCCTAAAAAACATAAAAGATACACAGCTTTATGAGGTGCTGTGTAAAAGTATTTGCCCCCATTCAGAGTTCTTAGATTTTTTCCTTTTCTTTTTTTTTATGTCTAAATGTGATAATCAAACAATTCTTAATATTAAAGATAGACAGACGTCAATGGCTCGGTCCTAGCAGGATGTGTTGTGAATGTGTGACAGCTCCAAGTAGGCAAAAATTCTCAGACAGGTTCTTTTGTTGATTCTACAGGTCAGGAGTCAGTCAAGTAAATCAAGTCTCAGCTGTCCCATGATTTTACATGTAGTTTGTTTAATGGCTTTTGTCCCTAAATAAGTGAAATCACCAATTTCGGCATTTGCTTAGCTGGTCTTTGGCCGATGTTAAAATATGTTACATGGTTTAAAATATTTAAGATAAACAACAAACCAAAACCAGAGGATTTCTGTAAGGGGAAAATACTTTTTCACAGCCCTGCATGGATCAGGTGAGGAGCTTCAGTAGAAAGAAACATCCTGTAATTACAGTGTCAGTGACTCGGGTTCACATAAAGGTTAATAAAGAAAAATGAATAATATTTACTTAAGTGAATGTGTTTGCATGTAGAAGAAATATAAGCACTATTGCTTAGCTAATGCTGATTAATTTACAATTTTGCTTTAAACTAAGATTCTCAGCTCAGTCTCACAGTGAACACAGTGTAGCTCTGACACATGTCCTCTCACCATAGGGCACCCGGTGACTGCGTATGGACAGTAGGGGGCGCACTGCACCGTACGGTTGGGAAGACAGTGGCATAACTGGCAGGGCTCCACCTTCCATCTTTCTCCAACTACATGGGATCGACTGTGATGGCGACACTGATCACAGGGTTCTGTCTGACACCTGCACACAGACATGGTACAAAAAGTGTCGTCATGGCTACGGATTAATGCCCAGCTGGACAGTAAGAAGCAGCCAGCAGAAGTGTCGGTCATTGAAGGTGATCTCCAAGAAAAGTTTGTTTTACTACTCGACTTTATTTCCTCTAAAGTGATGGCTCTGATATCGATGAATTATTCATACAAACATCATGGAAAGGTTATAAAATAACAAAGTGAAATGGATGATTCCTACCGACGAGCCTTTCTGTAAATCCCTCTGCACACCCTCCCATCCACGTGCTTGGTGGGATGATCGGGGCTCCGGAATGACCACTGGACACTCTGGACCCCACAGGGGCCCAAACACTCTCCCCACTCAGACCATGACGACCAACCGCAGTGCACTGAGGGGTCAGAGACAGATGTGTGGGATCAGAACAGAATGGATCATGTGTTTATACATGATCCATTCTGTGTGTGTGTGTGTGTGTATCCCACCTGAGCAGTCTGGGTTGGGCCGACACCTCTGCGGCCTTCCCCTCTCACATACACAGAGGTCACAGTCCACTTTCATCTGCTGACCCGGCCAGTAGCGAACACCGGCCACCTCACACACACACTCTCCGGGTGACACACACTGCTGTGTGTGGTTCATCACTTGGCCTTCGGGGCACCAGCAGCCTAAAGGCGAAGAGGGAAATGTAACGATTCACAGTGACAGTTTCCAAGTTAGCTGAAGGCGTAATTATATGAAATCACAAATTTAAACTCTTGCTGCGGTGCAACGTGTCGACCGACCAGAGAAGCAGGGCGTCGCAGGGTCACAGGTCGACCCACTGCTGATGTGAGCGCAGGAGAAGGGACACGGAGCACAGCGGCGCCTCACCAGGCCAGGAGGACAGCTGGTGTCAACACAGCCATCATCAGGACATGGTTCTGGAGGACAGGAAGTGGAATTAATGTTATTACACCATGATCGTAGGACCATAAAAAGAACCGTCAAGTGGTTTTTGTTGTAATCCTAGTTCTAGACACTTTCTTCAAAACCCTGAATGTTTTTATGCTACACAGAAATACATGGAAAATGCTCTCATTTTCCTGGGAAAAATAAAGATTTAATGTGATAAATGCAGATGTCACTTTGTGGAAATGATTTGTTTTTGTAATTCTGTACACGTTAAATGAGTCAGCTGCACAGACTTGTCTGAAATGATACATGACTTTGATTCAGACTAAGTTCAAACCAGTTTACAGCTCAACCAGACATTTTGAAGACAGGCAGGTAACGTCTACATTTCTTAAAATTACCTTGTCATTTGATTTTATGAATAAATAAATGTGACTTTCATCAGGATAATAAAGGAAATCTACATCATATATATGAATATAAGTCCTAAAAGTAACATCTATACAGCAAATATAACCGGTCCTCATTCAGAACCCAGTGGAACACCATAACACATGATTCTGTTTAAATAAACCTGTGAGCTGTATGTTGATAACTCAGTCCTTACTGATCTCCATGGAGATGTTAGAGGGTCCGGGGAGCTGGGAACAGTGCCGACCTCCATAGCGAGGAGGACTGCAGTCTCTGAGCCTCACCTGCACCTCACCGCAACCACGGGAACAGCTGGACCAGCTGCTCCATGGCAACCACTGACCGTCCACTGAGGACAAGCAAAACAACGGCCATATAACATCTCACTCTAATTAATAAGAACAAATATCAAAAGTATACTTGTTCTCCATCTGCTTACCGGGGCAGGTGACATTGAAGCACTGCTGCTTCTGGGTGTGTTGGCCCAGGCAGCGGTGAAGTGGGTCACCTGGGGGGCAGGATCTCCGCCGACTCATGGTACCTGATCCACAGGAGGCGCTGCAGGAGCTCCAGGGGCCCCAAGAGCCCCAACTCCTACATCCATGCTCATCTGTGGGCCCTCCAGATGGGGTTAGTGAAGAGTCAGGACAGTCTGCTACACCATTACACACCTGATGAAGAACATCATCAAGACACTCAATAATTTCTTGACACAATCCAAAAAGTTTCATTTTGAAACATCTAAAAATGTTTAATTTTTAACAGATGTTTAAGTCTTATACATGGGTAAATATACATTTTGATTCTTTCCTGATTTTGCTCATCAAATCACCAACTTTATTAAAGAAGTTTGTGTGCCAGCGCTGATCAACATGGTGGTTAGATACACACCCTGTTGAATGGTAAACAGCTTCCATCCATACAGGTGAACTCAGAGCAGGGCGCAGACACGTTTCGACTGCCAGGGGGCGCTGCTGAAACGGTTTGATCTGGAAACAGGAACATGTTTTAGCAAACAGATGTTTCAAAAGAGCACTGACAACTGTCACATCACTTCCTCTTCAGTGTTTCCTGTGTTAAATATTGTGTATGAAATTCATTTTCCAACTCCTGATGAAACTTGAACCTTAATCTTTGTATATTACAGATCATCACACCAAACTGCATAATTATGAAGTGGGACACAAAGAATAGATGATTTACAAAAATGGTTTCCCAAAAAAAAGTAATTTTCACCAGATTTACTCATATACCCCTAAATAAAACGCAGGGCAAACAATTTCCTTCAGAAGAACTAAACTAAACGTTAAAAAAAAAGAAAGAAAAAACTAGATCCTATTATACAACTTGCACTGCTTCAAAAAAATCAAATATAACCTGATATCCTCTGCTTCCTGAATCCTTTTGCAATGAATTAACAATGTCAAATTTTATTTTCGAATTACTAAGGCTCTTTAACTTGTTTCTCTGAATCTGGTAGTTCCTACAGTGCAGAATAACATCTTCTATTGTCTCATCTTTGCCACTTTTTTCACTGTAATGTGAACTCACCACACACCAACTCATCGTCGCCGCGTGGGCAGTCAGGGACGCCATTGCAGACTTGGGTCACGTTCACACAGGTGCGGTTGTCACACGGGAAGCTTCCCGGACAGGATGGTATCTGAGCGGAGCCTGGGAGATGGACGGTTCGTTTCCAATGCAACAAAACGTTAAAACATTTCCTCTGTGGATCCGCCACGCTCACACGAGCATTACTACAAACTCACCACAGGTGTTGACGCTCTCATCGGATGCGTCTCTGCAGTGGGGGGTTCCGTCACAGAGCTGCTGGTAATCCACGCACTGGTCCCCACTGAGGCAGAGCATCTGGCCCGGTCCACAGGGAGCAGCACACTGCAGCTCATCACTGCCGTCCACGCAGTCCGTTTCCCCGTCACAACGCCACGCCTGAGGCACACACTGACCCCCGCTGGCACACCTCAACTCATAGGACCTACAAACTGCAAAAACGGAGCTTTCATTGACAAAACTTAACATTTATCTTGGAAGATGTTAAGTTACCATCACTTTAGCGATGGACAGAAGTCTGATCCTTTGTAGATACATCCCTTTCTGTTAGATTAGGATTCAGAAAACCTTTGAAAAGAGCCAAGACTCGTTGAATGAAGCTTCAAAAAGTATTTCAGGGCATGTCTCAGACCGGCACTCTTGCCTACATCCTGTAGTATTTTGGCTTTGGAACTCTCTACTCTGAAAATGTATAGAAGAAGGTGTGAAAAAAACAGAGGTTGTTTTTCTGTGTTGGTATGATCGACATCCAGGCCAGTTTCAGGAGAGAGAGCACCAGCTGCTCTGTGGAAGACCTTCACAGTCAAACAACAACTGGGAATTGAGACACTAAAAGTTGAATACCGTCTTTAAGAGTAATAATACTTAATGGATTTATATAGTCATTATTTCTACCAGTTATTTATTTAAGATCGTTTCTTACCTGAAGATGGTGTGACAGGTGACGGAGTGATTCCAGCGGAGCAGCTGGTTCTGTTCTCATCCTCTTGGCCTGCACAGTCCGCTGCTCCATCACACAGCTTCGTTTTGGCAACGCATGAACCGTCGCTGCAGGCAAACTGATGGGGAGCACAGGTCACTGCAAGGCCAAGAAAACACACGACATGTTGAGTCACTTAAATTTAAGACACCAGAATATGTCGTTTAAAAGGACATGAGGTAAGAATAGAGAAATGAAGCTTTTTTATCAACGTTTTTAAAGGGGTATGGACATAAGCAGTGTCAGACATGTGAAATACTTTCGACCAAACAAGCCAAACCAGCTGTGTCCAGTTGGTGGCTGATGCACCAAGACAAAGTTTGGGATTCCTTTCCTGTTCTATTCAGACTTGTTGATGCTTCCAAAAAAGTTACCCAAAAGTTAGTTTAAGAATTAGAAGTTAAAAACTGAAGTATATGAACCATTGACTGCATTGTTTTGCATCTATTCCAGGTCTTTTTTTACCCAAATCTTGTGCAAGCTAATTCCCAAGCCCCCAGCGTTGAGCATTGTCTTGTCTGTAGAGACATTAGAATGTTACTATTCACCTTTCTTTGGGCAGACAGCTTCATCTGTTCCTGAAGGGCAGTCTCTGTGTCCATCACAGAGTGTGTGTGCAGGGATACACCGATCATCAGGACATTGAAACTCTCCTGGTGAGCACACACACCTGCAAATCACAGAGTCTGGTTGAGATCAGAATATACTGTTTAAAAGGACACGGCTGTAATATGAGGTCACCAAAAGAATAAATTACCTTTCAGTAAATCTTAAAAAATACTGCTTGTTGTTTGAAATATTAGCATTACTGGCACTGATTCAATGCTAGCAGACAAACTATACAAAGGAACCAATTTTAGTCTCTTAGATGCTCAAAAATGTGCTTAAAATCTCAAAAATTAGAATAATCAAAGGAAAACAGACCCTCTTTCATCACTGAGGTCTCCACAGTCATCATGGCCGTCACAGCGGTGGATGTAGAGGATGCAGCGTCCTCCTGGACACAGGAACTCCCCTTCTTCACACACCACACCACAGTCTGAACGGGTGATAGATCACAACACAAAGCAATAGAAGAGCAGCTCATAAAAACGCATCAGCAACATGAATGAACATGGATAAAACATACATGAAGTTAATTTATCAACCAGCTGGGAATCACATTCTCTGTGTCAGTTTACCTTGCTCATCAGAACCGTCAGCGAAGCCACAGTCCAGCCGTCCGTCACACACACGGCTGGCTGGAAGACACTTTCCGTTGGCACACTGAAACTCTCCGGGAGGACACAGAGGCACCGGGGTGGGGGGTCCGCAGAACTCCTCATCCGATTGGTCAGCACAGTCTGGGTGGCCATCACAACGCAGAGCCAGGTTCAAACATGGTCCACTGCAAGGTTGGGGTTATCTCACTTAATTCACTTCAAGAGTTTTAGTCCTGCAGAAAGACTAACTGTAAAACCGACTCAAGTCATGACAGAAAATATTTTATTTATATCAAAGCTGAAATGATTAATCCGATTAATCGTGATGAGTCGATTATTGAAATACTTGTTGATCAATTTGATAATCGATTTGTTGCTAACAGGAGTAGACAGATTAAAAAAAAGGCATTTGCTGAAGGAACAACTCAGTCAGAGCAGTAATTAAGTATAAAAATATAAAAGGATTTTGCAATTATGGTAAAAAAAAAAAATCTATCTATAAATATGTTGCACCTTGGCCTGTCACAATAATCAATAAATTAAATATTGATTTATTGGTAAATTAAAACAAAGTCAATAATTTCTATTGGCATGATTTCTCATTTATCTCTTTCTATCAAAAGCTGGATGATAAAAGTCTTCACTTTGGTGCTTTAGTCTCAACTAATTGAAGGACAATTTTGCTTACAAAGAGTTTATAATTCATTTTATTTGTTGTGTTGTTTATTTTGGATATTTAAAAAGTGTTCCAGTTCCATTACTGATCTTTCAGAATGTGCTCTTGCATTATTATTTTGCCAATTACCAGCATATTACTTAAAATAGTCTCAAAACAACAATATTATCCTTTATCACAAAAACTTCTGGAACAATTTATCGTCCAGCAAAATGTATTATTGTGACAGACCTGGTTGCACCCAGAACTCCTAATATGGCAGGTTTAACTTGACCTGGTTCAAATTCTGTACACAAGAAAAATAAAAAATCTCCTATTCAGTGACTTTTGCTGTCCAGTTATTAATCAGCTGGGCTGCGTTTTCACATGTTGATGTCAGAAGGACTGTTTTAGCTGGGGGTCAGGAATCACCTCGGGCTGCTGGAACATCTGAACTGCTGTGGGGAGCAGGTGGATGGACAGACCTCATCCGAACCGTCTCCGCAGTCGTCCTCGTTGTCACACACCCACTGAGAGGAGATGCAGCGTCCGCTGGCACAGGAAAACTCTGACTCCAGGCAAGGAGGCGGGGGAGGAGGGCAAGACACGCCCTCACAGCGCCACACGCCCTCTTCACAGGAACTGGACAAAACGACAACAGGTGTCAGATTTCCAGCCGGTCAGTTTCTCTAACATTAAAACAGATTGATTGTTATTTTCCACATGGTTTTAGACGGACGGACCAGTTCTGACAGTGATTGGTGATGACACTTCCAGGCGGAAACATGGAGCCTTCCCATTCACAGGGACACTCGGTGGGTTCTATACAGCCGTCACCTACGGAGCGATATGAAGCACGTCGTTCTGAAATTTAAGCTTTGCGAACCTTATCTGAAAAAACTGTAAAGATTTTCTTTGGCTATTTTACATATTTTTATAGGGTACTCTTTGAAAAGTTACAGTAAAACATTAACAGCAATATTTAGTTTTTTTTTAGCTTGACATAAGAGAAAAAAAAGGGTCAAATTTTCTCATTCCTTTCTAAGTGTCACAGTTCCAAACTAAGTATTTAGCTCCAAATTAAGAAAGCTAATTATTTAATTAGCTATTTATTTAGGTTGCTAATACAAAATATTTAGTTAAGAAGCTATATATGCAATTTCACATGAATCAGACTGTTAAAATAAAAACTGGGTTTTTGCGAGTATCCATATAAACTACTGCTATGTCGTTTGCTGGTCCCTAATGGACCTATTGTAAATAATTACACCTTAAGTAGCACGTCTTTTTGTTACCGTGTCTGACTGTGCCAGCAGGGCAGAAGCAGCCCTCCACACAGGACAGCACCCCACACTGAGAGTGAGGACTCTGCTGGACACCGGGGCAGGACGGAGTGCAGGCTGGACCGCACGGATCATAGAGCTGCCCTTCATCACACTGAAGAGCTACAGGGAATGGAAGCAGAAGCTCCTTAAGGACAGGCTCACCAGCGGACAGGAAAAGTTAACCAAACAGTGGTTTGGGAAGTACAAAAAAATGAGACCATCAGAAATCATTTTTAAACTCTTTCTACCTTTAATATGACATTTATCCTGTACACAATTACTCTTGGTTAACCCAAAAATGTTAATAAGCCTCAAACATGAACGTGTAAGAAAGTAAAAGTGGGGATGTGACTTTGTGACTTTCTTAGAAGAATAGCTATATGTGCACAATTATTGGGCAAACACTGGGTTACAAAAAGATATTTTATGGAAGTTGTCTATGATTTTCCAATTGAATTTGGACTATTTTGCACCACTGATTCCAAAAATGACATGCATTTCTCTCAATCAGGTCAGGTTTTTATTCTAATTTGATTAACAGAAATCCGATCTTCTGACTAAATTGATTCATTTTTGTGACTCTGTCAGTTCATTTCCATTGATATTTCTCATCCAAGGCTTCAGGAGAAAAAAAATGTTTTCTAACAGAGTGTATTAATTAAATGTTACAAACTTGGATTTCTGTAAATTGAATAATAAACACTGATAAGGGTAAGCACATGTGAATTGAACATTAGTTCAGAAAGTCGACCTGATTGAGCAAAACCAAAGTGATTTTTGGATTCAGCTCATCAAAATGACCCTGAGGCAGTTGAAAAAAACCCAGACAATTTTTTGGATGTTGTGCAAAATTATTACGCAACTAAATGAAAAAATATATTCTTCCTACTTACTGTTTTCATCTGAATATATGAGAAGCTCAAAGCTCTTTAAAAATCATGTCTGACATTTAAAAACAAAATAGGTGATCAATGAAGACATTTCTTCTTAAGAACAGCGATCAACCAGTTTCTTTCACTTCGTCATTAAACGGCAAGTAGAAGTGAAAAACATTTACAATGTTCAGGTCAGACTGAAATCCCCCAAAACGTTATTAAACGATACGCTACGCTCTAAATTAAAACCATCCCTGAGCATGTTTGGAACAACTGAAACATCAGCAGAAAAAATCTACAGAGTGGAGCTGGAGGGTTGGATTTATGTTCAACTGAAGGTGGAAACAGTTAGAAAATGATTTATCATAGTCTCATATTTCTCCATATTGCCATTAAAAAAAAATACTATTAAAATGTCATTTGCGTGTTATTTGACATTCGGGGAGTGTTTGGTGTGTGAATGAGACGTACGGCACAGATCCTGAGACCTCCAGCGGATGTAGACTCCTCTCCGGTTGCACTCCTCTGCATATGAAGCAACAGCTGTGCAGAGACATTCACAGTCCCCACCGGAGTCACAGCTGAACGCGCCAGCAGAACAAACAGAACACATGTTCAGCCTTGAAGGAATTACAAACTATGTACTGTAAAACAAAAAAAAACAAAAAAAAAACTCCCCAAATAATAAAAACAATCTGGAATGGAAACCCAGTATTTTTGTTTGCAAGGCAACAGCCAAGATGCACAATGCAGATCTCAAAGCCACAGCGCTGTGATTATATGCGTCACTCACCCACAAGCATCAAAGACACACCAGTCATAATACTGCTGGAAGGAAACCTCAGCATGGCAGCGTGAAAACAGCTCCTGAGTCAGCACTGCACACCTCTTCCTGGCCCAGGTCACTCTGTGGGGATTCAGCTGAAAAGGCAACAACCGTCAACAGCGGTGATTTGTGCCGCCGGGGGAATGAACACATGGACTGATGTCCATGGTAAACTTACAGCGCAGGGATCTCTGAGGTCCTGGTTTTCCACGTCGGGGCAGGAAGGGCTGACCTTCCACGAATTTCCAAACAACTCCGGCGTGGACTCCACGATACCTTGCCGTGTTGTGAAGTCGTTCTCCGTGTCTCCGTCAAAGTTCCCACACAGGCCTTCCACCTGGCCCCGCAGGTGGGGCGCCAAGCGCACGTACACACGCATCCCTGGTGGGAAAAACAGAAACAAACAACAACACACGATTAGCTTCAATAGCAAAAATCATGAAAAACTATTACAAAAGAAAACCCTGATCAGGAAGTCGGCCTACCTCCATCCCAGAGCAAGGTGATTCCTAGTCGGGAAGACAAAGCGACAAATATGCCAGCTCTCTCCAGAGCCAGACCACTGCCGCTGTAGGTCTTTGGTAAGGAAACAGGCATTCCGTTCACCGTTACTGCTTTACCTGAACGCCACAGACGAGACACATTAAGTCACCAAATTACTTTCCTGCTTCCTAGGAAACATATTCTGATGAAAAAGATGCATATTCTGTACATTTGGCTCTAAAATAATCTTAAATGTGATAGAAAAAGCTGTCCACTGAAGGTTACAAACTGGTTTCTTTAAGAAATCCTTGAATTAAAGTTTAAAAATTGGAATAAAACAAACAAAGGCGTTCTTATTGGTCATTTCACCAATGTATGAACACAGACAGAACCAAGCCTGAAAAGGCTGCAGTGATGCCTTTTGAGAATGGTAATATGGGTTATTACTAGGGCTGCACCGATTTATCGGCCAGCCAATTTCCTTAATTTTGGGAGATTAGTGATCGGTCGATATTTACACATGAAGCCAATCTTATCCCTGGACCTTCTCTACCTCAGCAAAGGTCTAGAAATCAACCTCTGTCCTCTTCTACTCTCCCCTGAGAAAAGTTTGACTGACTGACCCACCAGGTCATGACCCCATGTTTACAGTTAATACTCACTCTACTGATGCCAACTCAGCAACATTCTTGTTATTTTCAGCGACATTCCAGGCAAAAAAAATCGGCATTGGCCAAAATCGGAATCGGCAGGTCCAGCATTTTATAGATCGGTACTCAGCCAAGAAACTGCAATCAGAGCAGCCCTAGTCGTTACCCAGGGTGGCATCAGAAATAGAAAAATGGAAGTTATGTGTAAGTTGTGGCCCAAACTAGTTTTCCATTAGTTTTCCAAAAGTAAGTCATTTTCTTACTTTAATTGTTTGCCAGTTGTGCATGAATCACATGGTTGTCTGTTATGTCAATCTTTCATCAAGTCTTTCCCCAAAACAGTGTGTGTGTGTGTGTGTGGGTGTGTGTGTGCGTGTGTGCGTGTGTGTGTGTGCATGCTACCTCTCAGCAGGTGTATGACTGTGTTTCCGAGGCTGAGGGTGACCGACTTGGTGCAGGTGACGCCGGTGCTGCCACACGGCACGTTCTCCGCCGTCACGCTGAACAAGCCGCTGTTCTCCCGGGCCAGCACGTACTGGCAGTCACCCAGGAACGAGTAGCAGCGGCCGTCAAACGTCACATAGTGTGGATCTCCGGTGGCAACGCACACACCGGCACAGACGGTCTGGGAGCAGTGCCAGCGCCGCTTCTTACACACACTGCAGGAAAAAAAAAAAACAAAAAAAAAATTTTTGTTTGTCGTAGTTACAGGGTGGGGATACAAACCCGCAGCTGTAGATGTTACCATGTGTTGCAGTCTTTAGTAATGGTGTCATTGGTGTAATAAAGTTGTCCGTTATGGTGACATGGACACTCCTCTGGTGGAACACAGCGATCCTCCTGAAACGTGTGAAGATGCAGACTTAGAACCACAGATCATAGCGCTCTGCTGCCTGCGTGTCTCCAGGGCCCCCCTACCACTAGATCTACATACACTTTATTCATTTCCAGTTTTTATTGTGATAACTTCAGTAGCTTCATCTTTATTCAGATATGCCTCAAACTAAATTTGGAACAAAGGGCCTGGGCTGATTGGCTAACAGGGTTGCAGGTGTGAGGGGAGAGAGAGCAAGAGAGAAAGTTGTACATGGGGGCGAGGGAGAGTACATTGGAACTAGGAAATGAATTTACCTCTAAAGAATCACTAAACATAAGAAACATGATTAGTAACTAAGACAGGACTGAACCAAAGGAAAGCAGAAACAGGTTGATCTGAACCAAAATAAGAACAGATACCAAATCAGGTCTGAGGAACCAAAACCAAAACTAAAACACCCCGATACCATGACAGAAAATGTACATCAGAACAAAACCAGCTTTACAGACTTTCACCTGCTTTACCAATGTTCACGACAGCACACAGATGATCATGTGAGGTGAAATTAATCATTTTGTTCAGACATGCAAAATCCTGAATGTGGGGGAAAATAGTTAAACTACAATAATCCCTACAACATCCATAAAACAGAACACGGTGGTGGCAGCATCATCCTGCTGGACTGCCTTTTTTCATACTTTTGCAAGGCAATAGAGGACCAGCTGCTTCTCTCTATCCTTTCTAGAAAGGGCTACAGTGAATTTTTACGTACTAGAGAGACAGTTCCCTGAGGACAGACGCAGCCAGACAGTGGCTCCCTGCAGCTGGAGTGTGAGACGCTGGACACAGGCTGATGGCCAGGAGGCTCCAGACTGGAGCAGGTCAGGAGGCAGGAGCGTGGAGAGTAGACCAGAGAGTGGGGGCACTGTTGTACCTCCTCACAGAGCTCCTGGGTGCAGTTAAACACGCCCTGCTCACACACGCTGGAAAGCGAGGGAGAATAATGTTAGATGCTCACGAAAGTTTTAAAAGTTATCTGAAAATTGTAACTCCTGCATGTGATACAGAAAAACAGTTCCAGATAAACCTGCTGAGTGGACTGAAATGCATCCCCGATCTTTCATGCTTGCTACATTTCTGCTCGCTCAGGCAGGTTTACAACACATCCAAAAACGTTCAAGTCAACAAAACGTGCTCAGCTTTTATCATAATCCTTTCACTGCCAAGGACTGTCGCTCCAGGCACTAAATTTATATGGTTTTGTTTATCTGTATAATCATTAGCCATTTCGCAGTACAGTGAGTCAGCTCAACAGACAGGTTGCTGTCGGCAATAGAAAGACGATGTCTACTGCACATAAAGCTTAGAGTGGATATCAGATCAGTTCCAGGCTTTAGAGGGCAGTTTGAAGAGACTCCATGTGTTGTGATGTGGTGAAGAAATGCAATGAAATCAACCTATCCTGGTTCAGGGAGCAGGATCATAGAGTGATTTCATCAGAGCTCTCCCACCACAGGGTCTCCTCTTCAGACAGAACGTGGCTTCCTGCTCTCTGAATGCTTTTTGACACAAAAAGCATTAGTTTGAGATTTAAGGTCAGTAGTGGCTTGATAAGTCAACTGAAGGGACTTCAGACTAGATCAAAGTCTGTCATTGTAGGTTTAGTGACGAGAAGTCGACTTGCTAAACATCTTTTCAGTGTCACATTCTAGTTTCATGTTTAATTCCAGTAACTTTGAACAGCTGAATTTCCACACCTCATCTCCACCATCAGATGGTGAAAGCGGTACATATAAACTCTGCATATCAGAAAGCCGTTAACTTTCTGATATGCTCTTAGATATCAGACATACAACCAGGTCAGGCAGTGATCAGGCCATCTATAGTGTCTTTCTAATTCCTTTATATATTGATATTAATCTATATATAAAGGAATGACCATGTTTATTGGTCATCATAAATAAGGTGCTAAATAATACCCATATTAGATTTAATGTAACTGTGATGTTCAACTAGAATCGCTTCATTTCATCAAATCTAACAAAAAAATTTACATTTAGTATTTATTCACTTTTGTAAAAAATTACACCAAATGATGGATTTGAGAATCAGAAATGATTGATAAATGGCCCAATTGTTTCAGTTAACTGTAGGTTGGGGACTATGATGACACTGGTGAACCATCTCTATGTTGATTCGGCCTTATTGTTTTGGCTCATGACTTTTCCCCAATAATGAACCACCTTCGGTTTTCTGACAGAGGCTTTTCAAATTTCTACTAAAGATATTCTGATCGTTTGAAGACAAAGAGATCCACAGTGTCAAAGACCATACTTAACATCGAGCAGGAGGTGATTTTCCAGAACTGTATCCTTTGTGCAATAATGACAAACCTCCCAGAGGAATATTGCTAAGAAACTCAATCTTAGCATCATCTGACCAAAGCACATAATTCCACCTGAAGTGCCAGTAGAGTTTTCAAACTCTGGAAACTCTACTTTTATGTGTAAAGCACAAGATAAGTTCATCTTGGAGAATTTGTGTGAATATCCTACACTTTTTTCAAGAAGTAATAATTAAGCATTGTTGTTCAGGTTTAGACATAAGTTAAGAAATACCTGACTTGACATCATTTGTGTAATTTCCCTCCCCTCTCTACATACCAAGTGTTGCAGCCTTTCTGCACCACAGTGCCTGCTGGGTACAGCTTGTCTCCTTCCATGCAGGGGCACAGAGAGAGAGGCACACACTGGCCTTGCTGGTCCTGCACAAGTCCTGCTGGACACTGACAACCTGGAACACACACGCCGCGTCCTGATTCAGAGCCGAACTCGTCACAGCTCCAGCCCTGACGCCGGTCTGAGCAGGAGCCACCGCAGGTATGACCGCACTCCTGGTACACCTGGCCCCCTGTGCACTGGACCGCTGGGTAGGAAGAGATCTGCTTTTAACATACGTGCATCTGGGAGGCAAACAATTATTTTAAATGATGAATGCGCAACTTAGATAGAGGTGCCAGTTGTTGAATGAACTGTAAATAAAAAAGTAATCTTTTAGAAGGGGGCCAGGGAGCATCTTACGGCAGAGTGTTTGGTTGCGCCACTGGACTGTGACGCCCTCCTGAGCGCAGTGTCGGCCGTAGGCAGTGAGGACGGTGCAGTGACATGAAGTCCTCTGTGGATCACAGCCACACACCTCCGACAGGCAGAGACGGAAATATGGCTCCCTGTCCACTACGTCATGACACACCTGCAGGGTGGAGGGTGAGAGGATTGTTTGATCAAGAAGAGAGAGGTAGGAAGACAAAACTCTCGTCATACACACCGACCTGAAAGACCAGACTATGTATGATGGCACACACTGTTTGGGCGTAGATTCTCCTCTGGGTGTATGTGGAGCAGGGATCAGCTGGAGTTCCTCCAGGCAGGGTACAGGGCTCACTTGTGAATTTCTCTGCGAAGGATAAAACATTGTTCTCCACATCTCCCTCTGGGGTGGTAAAGTCATCATGCTGGCTCCAAGTCAGAGTTCCACATAGACCACGCACCTTAAACACAACACGTGCATCCATTCACCACTGCTAAAGGGACATTCGCATAGAAATGGCTGCATACAAAGTAACTTGTTTTTTTTCCAACAGGCAACCAAATAAGCATTCAGGAATCTGTTTTTCTAGAAGTGGATGTCTAGGAAAAGGATCACATGTGGTCTCAGTATCACCTTGTTGGTAAAACCAGGCTGTAGGCTGATGAGGGTAAAGGATCCATCTAAGTACCATAGAAGTTGGGCTCCAAAAGTCTGGATGACGATGAATGAAGAGGTGGCCTTGCGCAAAACCAGGTCTCCAGTCGCCACAGGCATCATCTCCCGTTGGCCATTCAGAGTCACGGTGCCTAAAAAGAACAACACTGTCCTGAAACATAGGTTCAGGGTGGCTCAGGTAGTGGGAGTCCATTCTGTAAACAATGGGTTACAGGTTCAAACCCCCGCTCCGTCTGTCAAAGTCATTGTGTCCTTGGGCAAATCTGAGCATGAAACTCAATGAAAGTGAATGGGCCTAAATATGAAAAGACTAAATAAGAATCTACTCTGGCACAGTTAGTAAAGTTCACCAGTGAAACACTTCATTATCACATCCCACAATTGTTGAATGTGTCACTCTGCCTTATCCAGTGAACAAACAGTACTGAGCAAAGGTCTTTGTCCAGCCCTATTTCTCCACGTTTTCTTTCCAAGAAGCCAGATGTTCTGCTTATTTCCTAAAGTCAACTTGAACATTAGTTTCCTGTGTTGCCTAACATCTAGTTTAGCTACAGATAGCTTGTTCCCCTCCTTTTCAGTTTAGTCTGAAAAGATGAACATGTACCTTAATGTAGGAGCCATTGCAAAGAATTTTGGAAAACACCACTGTCACATTGTATATTAGAATCAGGACATTGTTTTTACTTGGCTTCCCACTTTAAAGATATTAAAAAGTAAATAAGTACACACCAAATTCGACTGAAATATAAAAAACTGATGTTCTTTTAATTCTGTTATTCATATTTAGTTCCTTACAGTTACTCAGTCAGTCAGCAGTTTCAACACTATGACATATTTATCCTAACTCACCAGTGTGTGTAACAGTGACTGTTGTGTGCAGAGCCGTCACTGTAATCTCCTTCAGACAGCCCGTTTCTCCTCCCGCTGCCCCATCCCCAGCTGTACACTCTCCACAACGCACTCCCACCGCCAACTTCCTGTCCACAAAGTCCTGGACACAAAGATGGGAGCAAACAGCAGTAAGCTTCCACCCAAACGTCTCAGTATGCGTCACTGTTTGCGTTATCGTTTGTGTCTTACCTCCACAACGATGAAAGGACAGTCTCCACCAGGCAGTGCATACCGTTTTTTGTCGAATGTGGTCACCTGCAATGCCCCCATCAGAGTGCACTGGCCGGCACACTTCTCTCTTGTACACTCCCACTGACCCGCCCTGCACACACTGGAGGAATAGGGACACATTATGGAGAATCAGAATGAAAAACATGCAAAAGGTTTTTTGGGATGCTGTTGCAGGACAAGTAGAGTCGTTTCTCACCAAGTGTTGCATCTCATCTGTATCCTGTCCCCAGGCTGGTGGATGCGCCTGCGGTGGAAACAGGGACAGTCTTCTCTTTTCAAGCAGAGACCCTGGTAAAGGTAGCGATCAGGAGGACACTCGCAGCCCCCCACACACTCCTCTCTGCACTGACCCACGGCTGCAGCAGACCCCGGGGGGTGAGGAGAAGAGCAGCTCAGAGGACAGGAGGACACACAGTCTGAAAAGACCTGTCCTCTGGAGCAGACACGACCTGGAGAGACAAGGGACATTTTGAAGAACACAGTCAAACAACCAAACTGCTGCTTTTGCATGACTTAATGGAGGATAAAAACATTCACAATTTTCATCTCTAAGTCAAATACTAAAATCTTATATTTCTGCACCACATAGTGCTGCGGTCCTCCACATTATGACGACGTGTTGTTCAGCACACTCCCGGGTGTAGCTGGCCAGGGTGTCACACACTGCAGCCTGCCTCTCTTTGGGTGGGAGGCTGCAGTACAGGTACTGACAGCTGTCCATGTAGGCTCCTGGATCCACCTGTGAGTTAAAGACACAACCTTTTGTCATTTAATTATAAACCACTATGGTTTGAATAAAACAGGCCTGGGCGATCAGGTTTAGGCGATTGATTTCACCAAAATGTTTCTTCTAACTAGCCCCAGTGAGTGACCCAGACAGAGCAAAGGATTAGGGGAGGGCCGGTGACCTGCAACTCTTGGATGTCTCCCAGGTTCAACACTCTTCAATCAAATAGTTGAATCACCTCCTAAGTGCAGTCAAGAGTCGTGCTAATGACCTCATTATTTTGCCTCAGACCATGAGAACCCATTCTTAAACAAAGAATGTATCTACCACTATCCATTTAATGCATTTGAAGAGTTTTGACATTATATACAGATTTATTAGAGAAAAACTGATGTTTCAACACATTCATCTCTCTTAATCATGGCTAGCATGAATGATTTGGAAATGTTGACAGGTTCTTAGAAGTACCAGATTTGATTGATTTATATTCCCTCCAATGATATTCATGTTAAGCATGTCTGAGCATGCTAGGTGATAAACACCAACAATGTCTCCTCTCTATGGAGACCTATGGATTTTCTTTCTGTTTTTTTTTAAACTCTTCTGTCTGTTTCCAGGTTCTTTTAGGTAATGATCTAAAACAATTGATCAGGTGATGAAAAGACTGTTTCAGGTTAGAATCCAGCAGCAACCAGGATAATAAAATACAAGATCTGTGTGAGGTGTGTGTGGTTATTAAAGATAAATCTAAACTGGTTAAACACATCATCACCAGGCCAAAGCTTTGTAAAACCTGGAGATTAGAAGTAGACCACAACGTTCTGATGAGTGGAGTGTGTGTCTTCACTTCGTTTCCCGGGTTGCTGACCTGGCTGTGGCAGTGTGTGAAGGGTTTTTCCAGCAGCTGACGACACACTGATTCTGCCCGCCGGCGTAGAGCGGGATCTCCTGTGACATCACAGCTGTGGCCAAGCTCAGCTGCATCACTGCAGTCCTGATGGACCAATAACCAGCCTCAGTCAGTAAGGCCCCTCAATGAAGGACATTTAGGCAACTACAGCTGTATTTGTACGACTTTCGATGTTAACAAAGCATCGTAATTTATTAGAAAGAGCCAAACACTAAACTGATCAATGAAAGAGGTGAAGACTCTCTAAAGGAATGTTTGAATAGCAGAACCTCGTTGTGCTGGTCCGGAATTTTCCATGAGTTTCCAAAACTGGCAGCGTATGAAGAAACGTCTCCAGCCATCGTGGTGAAATCATCTGTGATCGTTCACACAGACAGCAATTCAAATGCAGCTTAGAGAAACCAAACGAAGTGGGAAACTGCAGCACACCGTAGTGAACATGCATGTGGGAACTCTTACCATCAGCGTTGTTGTTAAAGACTCCACAGAGTCCCCTGGTGGTTCCCAGCTGCTCAGAGGTCACCGTCACATACACCGTGTTGACCATGTCGAACTTCACCCTGACCCCCACCCCGCTCTCCACAAACACATAGTCTCCAAGCCAGTAGACGCTCACTCCTAAAGGCAAAGAGAAAAACTCTTCATGTAAGCAAAATGCATGACTTTTGATTAACAATAAAAATCATTTTAAAAAAGCATTTTCACAAATTTCAATATTCAGGGTTGAATGGTGGGAAACCAGGCCAAGGGAAAGACTGATCACAAGCTACAACTTAGGGGGGGTTAAAATATATATCTTTTAATGCAGATCAGGGTAAACTTTAGATTTTATAAAGCTTGTTTTGGACATGAAGCTGCACTAAAGGAAGCAGCTAATGGTCAAACTGACCAAGTGAGGACGTAAGGAAAGAATAGAAATCAGTTATCCTGACATGACTTCCAGCTGACCTGCATGAAGCAGGAGTAACAGGATGGAGTATTTAGAGATAAATGTATAAGCACTTGTAGTCTATTACCTACAAATAATAGACTGCTATTTTTTGTTTTGACTGACTCTGAATCTGCAGGTCTTGTGATTGCACGTCCATATCAATCAATGTTTGAATAGAGGTTAAAGGTTGAGAGGTCAGCTTCCATCTTCAGCATTGACATACATGGCCGACGTTCCACCTCTCTCAACTTTTGTGTGAATCCAAAAGCTTTAGCATCACTTCATCAAAATGTTCTGGATGAGAGGGAAAACTAAATGACTTATTTATTTTGGGAAGAGATGTTACAATGGTTTTAAATATATCATTACTTACTTTTTTTTATTTGCTATTTTGTCATGTTTCAAATTACCAAAAAAATAAATTGTAGGTAAAATAAGAATAAATGATAAAAACAGCTTTCAAATGAAGAATTCACTTATTAAGAAGAAAGAGTTGTATAAACTTGTTTGATAAAGTAACTTCCCCTTGTGATTAACCACAAAAAGTACTATCAGTTTTATTAGCCGCACTCCGGCCTCACTACGTCCAGACCTCAAGAATAAAATATTCATAGGTTGCCTGACAACCTAAAGTAGGCTAATCTTGAAAAGCAACACATCATAACATGACCTAAATAAATTTATGACTTGATGAGACACGATGTCATTGATATATACCATTGTGGAAAAGGTTTTGAAACTATTTTTAAGGCTCTGGGACTCCAGTGAACCAATGAGTGCTGCAGTCCAGAAATGAAAACTGGTTTTTTTTTGTTTGTACCAAGACAAAAGTGGAGCGTTATTAGAGTTGCCTCCCAGTACATCTTATGTAAAACCTGGGCAGCATTTCAGAAACGGAACCAAAACCTAAAATCAAACATGGTGGACGTAGTGTGAAGGTTTTGATCTGCATTGCTGCATGAGACACTGGATGATTTATTGTGATCAATGGAACCAGAAATTCTATTCTCTTGTAGGGAATCCAGAAGCAGAAAGTCCAGAAAAAAAAAAAAAAAAAAAACTTTGCAAATACTGAGGTAGTTCCGTCACTCCGGTGGGGCTGAATTCTATCTCAAAGAGTGAACCAGAATTCTTCCACAGTGGTTTAAAAGTCTTCTAGTCTTTTTACTGCAAATGGCAGCTCAACCAGTTCTGAGGTTCAGGATGTTAGATTTTTCACATAGAGCCAGAAAATGATTGATTTTCTACTAACTGTCTTACCATTTTGAAATAGTGGCTCCCCATTTGGAACAGGCAGACTGTTCAGTGTTACATTTTTATGATGAATAGAAACCAAATCCAGACCCAGCATCATCCTCAGCGCCTGAAATGATATTTGCACAGATATTTGATTATTATTCACAGATGTGGTCCAAAGATGTGCTTTGTGCCAACAGACACTACATCCTCTACCACAGAATGGGCTTGATTGGGAATGGTCACCTTGTTACAGTCTCCCCTCTGGTCACAGATTGTACTGATGTAGACTGCCCAGGTGCCATCGGTAGATGAGGCCAGCAGGTACGTACAGCTTCCCTGAAAGTGGAAGTGCTTCTTGTCAAAAGTGCGATAGTGGGCTCCTCCCCAGGACACGCATGTGGCCGAGCCCAGAGGAACCCTGGCAGTACCCAGCAGTCCGCTCCGCACCAGTGGAGAGGACTGGGAGTCTAGAAGTGAGGTAGAGAGGCGGTGAATGTCAGATATCTTTCACAAGGCTTGGTGTCATTCCATTCCTGTGTAGCTGCTTCAGACCTGGCAGCAGAGTGTAGGTGCAAGTCAAACAGATTTGGTCCGAGGCGTTCTTCCAGCTCAGTCCCCACAGGCTGCTGCAGCATTGCTCCATCGGCATAAGCGAGGAGTTATGAACTCCTGGGAATTTCTCACAGTTCCATGTGGAATAGCACTGACCACGGACCCCAACACCTGAGAGACAAAGGAAACGAAAGATGAACATGTAGCCCTTGTGGTAATTTTGACAGCAGGTTTTACGCAACTTTTAGCAGTTTTTTTGTTTTGTTTTGTCTTGCTTATTTGTTTAAATCTTAACACATTTTTATTGACTTCATTTACTGCCATCATGTAGGAGCAGACCAGTGGTTTCTTCTCTTAGGGTGCGTTCACACTGCAGCCTGAAGTGACTCAATTCCGTTTTTTTTTTTTTTTTTTAACGTAATGCGACCTGTATCCGATCTTTTCATGACACAGGTCGGATTCCTTTTCGAATGCTACCCATATCCGATACGTATCTGATTCAAATGCGACCTAACGTCCAGGTTGCATTCCTCCGAACTGACCGTCACTGATTCTCAACAAATCTCACTATTCTGCATCCTGATACGTGCACAAGCGGGACGAAAAACAACAACTATGACGGACTATAATGAAGATTAAGTTGTTAATATGCTGCTCTTATCGGACAACAACTTCAAATATATAAGCTAAGCTCCACCGTTAGCCTCCATGTTTACTTCCGCAAACAATGAGTACTTCTTTTTGTGGCAGTTATCAGAACACTGAGAACGCTGACGCTATGGCGCCCTCTACTGCGCATGCGGTACACTTTCAAGAAGTTTGCCCGTTCAGACTGCAGAACGCATACAGGAGCATTCTTGGCAGTGTGAACGGCCCCGGTAAAAAAAATCGGAATTGACAAAAAATCGGAATTGGGTCACTTCAGGCTGCAGTGTGAACGCACCCTTACCCTGAGAGCAGTGAGGTCCTCCCCAGCCCTCACAGCAGGTCCTCACTGTCTTATTCACGGCTTGACTCTCCATCTCCGGCGGTCTGAGGACAGAAACGTGCAAACTAAACCATAAACCATAACATACACAGGTTGTCTTAAGGTTTATATCTACAAGGAAGAATTTCTTTCTACTCACACTATTTGTTTATTAACTAACACAGAAACAATTAGTGTTTAAATGTTATTGTCATTTTTTATTATTATTATTATTTGAGAGAGAATTTCAAACAAAATTCAGAACAAATGAACAGCCTCACTCAAAAAGAAATCATGATTTTTCTGACTTTAAATTTGTGTCACAAATAAATAATTTAGATCATCAAACTAATTTTATATCAAAGATAAGCTATGTGAATAAAAAAATAGTTTTCCCAGTGATGATATGTGGTTGTGTCACCCTGGTTAACAGCTAAACGTGTGTCATGCAGCATGACTCATGCTGCATATTATGAAATCAACCTGAGACCAGGTAAATACAGGGTCAGTATGGCCAATAAAGAGACTGATACTGATACTGATATCAGTACCGATATTGATACTGATGCCAATAACTTCTGGCATGTGGTATTTTTCATTTTGTATTTTATTTAATGCTACATTTTCGCAAAACCTTATAAAAACAAACAAAAGAAATCTGAAAACATATTTGCTGAACAAAATGATGTATTTGTAACAGAAACATTCTGTTTAAAAGAAAAACATGCAGTGCCAATCCAAAAAAGTGGATTTGCCCTTCAATGGTCAGTAAAAATCATTCTATGATATATTGACACATACAAAGACTTTTGTATATTTTGTTTGTGCCTGACTCAAATTTAATCATCAGAGTCTGATTACCAAGTTCTTGCCTTATAAAGGAAACATGTCTAGCAACTTAAACATTATATTTTCACATGAGATGACGTTTTACAGAACCTTCTCCTCAGCTTACTTGTACAAGAAGCAGGACGCCCTCTGTCCCTGCTGTTTGTAATATCGAGCGATTCCGTCGTCCCCTCCATGCACGGTGCGCATCCTGTCCACATCCAGCCTCCATCCCTGGGTGTTGTACTGGTACACTTCAGAGCAGCTCACTTCCAGCTGCAGTCGTGGGGACAGAACCGACTCCACTCTGTCTTCCACCACACGTTCACACCAGTGTCTGCAATGGGAGATAAACGGTTAGAGACAGGATTTCCAGACCCACGGCAGATTTTTTATTTTTATTAACGTATTTTATGATTGGAATTGACAGAGGCATCTTGGATGTTAAAGAACAACTACTTATAGGGAGTACCCTACTTATAAGATATTTATTTATTATTAAAGTTTTTTTTATAAATTTGATTTTGGAATTATTCTCAATAATCAGTAGAAAAGTCTTTTTAGACACCAAAGACATTATCAGACTGTAGGAATGACCAACTGGGCAACTGCAAGAGTCAATGTCTCTTCCAGCCAGAGGAAATATTTCTTTAACAAACATTTTTAAGCCTAAATATTAAAGACATGTGAACAATTTGTAGCTCAACCATATCTTTAATAAAATCTGTCCATTTTTAGCCATAAAAATCAAAACAAAAGGTTTCAGTCAGGAGATCTGCCAGTTCAAAAATCTGAAAAAAGTAAGAATTTTTATTATCTGTGTTGTATTTTATTGGTTCATTATTTGTATGTATAACTATTTTAAAGTGTTGCAAAAGAAAAAACAAAAGCTGTATAGTTTAATGACAATTAGCTGCTTTTCAGCTAAAGATTTGGAACTCATGTTGCTAAAATAGTGGGACAGTATTACGCTACTAATTTGTTTCTGTAAAATAACGTAACCTTTCGTTCAGGAAGCAGGAGCTCTACTGGAACTCACCCGGCTCCCACCACCAGCTGCAGACCCAGCAGAACCACAAGACCTGGTTCCAAGTTCATCTTCGTAATGTTTGACTTTACAGCTCCTATGGAAAGTTGACAAATTTTATGTTCCATTGTTGCATTCTTAAATTGAAATCTTATTATAAACTTCACATCATTGATCGTCTCCCCGAGATAAAAGACAAAAACAAATTCACAGGCAGTTCAAGACATAAAACCATAAAATTCAAAAAGGTTTACAGCCTCGTGAAGATTTGTTGGCAGGTCATTTCATTTTATACAGAGACAATACATAACACCAACTAAGACGATAAAATAGTTCATGTCTTCATACACTGATAAAAAGGAACACTCACCTTAAAAAGCAAGTGTGGGATAATATTTAAAAGTCCATCCCTCCCAAAAAAGCTGTCAATGTGTTTGTTGTTTTTCTTTTCATTATTCTTCCTGGTTTGAGAGTAATAAAAACTTTGAGAAGTGAGATGTGGCCGAGCTGAACTCGTGGGGGTTTTGAGTGTGGGGGACGTACAGTGTAATTTCAGCCAGCTGCCATTGGACACGAGGGTCAGGGTAACAGCTGGGAACACAGGTATTGGACACGGAACCTGTGACCTAAGCGCCTCTGATTTAACACCAACCAGCACTACGGGGGCACCGGCGGTAGTGTGGTGGCAGAGCCTTGGCTGCAGAACAAAGAGATGTTTGTCTGAGCTTAATCACGTAAAGAAAGGTGTTTCAGGAAAGATGATGAGGACATTTATTCAGCTAACCGTGGCGGCAGACATGAGGGTGCAGAGCTTTCAGAATCAGCAGTATCCTAAGTATGACCTCCTGATGGGAGTGAAAGGAGACTCAAACACAGCTGTGACCAGAGTAACGAAAGAAAAGAGAAGCTGCGGTAGTGATGTTACTTTGAGGTTCTGTCAAGGAGCTGGCAGAGCGCGGTGTGCAGATTGTGTACATGCACGCTAATCTCACTGGTATACAGCAGCAGTCAGTATATAGATAAAGATAATGAGCTGAGTCAGTGTGTGCTCTTCAACATTGTTTCTGATGAGACGCTGAGAGGACAAACCAGACGTACATACTCAGCTCCGGCCCTCAGGGACCCCTGCCCTGAGAGTTTTAGGTGTTTCCCTCCTGCCACACACCTGGCTGGAATAAGTGTGTGATTAACAGGCTTCTATTAACAGTTAATGGCTTACAGAGGAAGTCATGCAATCATATGAATGAGGTGTTCTGTAACAGAGAGACACATAGAACATGAATTCAACTACGATGGCCAACATGGTTATGATATTTGCTAAGTTAATCATTAGCATATTTTCATTTGGCCTTAAAAGACATATTTGTACATCTTGAACTTTTTCAGAGTACTGCAACACACCTCGATTTATTTCATTGGGATTTTATCTAACAGGGTACCAAGCATTTCTGTTCTCAGGCCCCAGCTCATCGTGAAAACCAAAGACATCCCCAGCAGGGTTTGGTTATGAAACAGCATCAGAAGCTCCTTAGCACTGTTCAGTTACAACAAGCCCATACGCTGGCAGTCCTGTCCTGTACTGAAAGCTTTCTTTGCGGAAGCAAAATCTCTCTGTTTGAAATTCTTAATAATTTGATATGTGGTTTATTTGGGTGCAGTTTAATCTTTTCATTGAAAGTGATGAGAATGATTTAAATAGTAAATGCTCTGCACTTGTAGAGCACTTTATCAAGTCCAGAAGACCTCAAGGCACTTCACACTACTTTCAGTCATTCATGCATTCACTGGTCATGGTGAGCTACTACATTGTAGCCATAGCTGCCCTGGAGCAGACTGACAGAAGCTAGGCACCGGAACAACGGGCCCTCTGACCACTAAGACAGACTGAGTGGAAGTTTGAACCAGCAACCAACTGCAATCTCCTTTATTCATCATTTTAGTGCTCCATTTCAATTTCAAAAGACATTTTTAGATGTCTAAAAGCTTTCAGATGCCTCCATGTGATTGGCTTAGTAACTTTTTTAAGAAGCCGTTGAGCCAGCGTATCTGATGAATCGGTTGTTTCATGCATCATGGAATGACAAACGGAAATGTTGGAGGTCTCAGTTATGAGGGAAAAAATACAAACAGCTAGAGACAAAGTACAGTATATCTGCTTGTGTTCACTTGTTCTGAACAATTCCTTTATCATATCTGCAGATAAAAATCTTTAATGGTTAACTTAAATTTGCTCTTTTTTTTTTTACTGGAGGCTCATAAAAAGGAAGTATAGTGGGCCAAGGTTCAGTCACTGCGGTTTGCCCCTGGGCCAGGCAGACCATCCATGATACAACAACATTTTTAAAATTGCAGGAGAATTACGATCACGTCTTATTGGAAAGCTTCATGAAGCATACATTAAAGGAAAATAAACCCCATCGTTAAGAACCTCAGTAATCACATCTATTAAAACCAGGCAAATTTCAATCTCAAAGAGCATTATACCACCTCAAATCTTTAATAATATGTGACACCAAAATCCTGTCTAAAGCCATGACCAGATGAATAGAAATAAAATGTTCACACATTCAATACTCAGAAATCAAAATGTCTTTGTACAGGTTGAGAAGTTTGACTAGTTTTATGTATTCATGGAATCTCTAAATGAGCTCTCTTTAGAAATCAATGAACAAGTTTTAATGGATACCTCTACAGCCACGTCACAAAGTGTAGGCATGGGTTAAGCATAATTTGGAAAGGGATATGAGAATATATAATAGATTATATATCCAAATACTCTTAACTTTTTTACTTACGTGTTTATCTAACTTACTCGCTCAATTTGTAAATCTTACATTATTTTCACACTTACTTTCTGGTAAATTCTAGCCTGAGAACCTGGATGCACACACAATGGATCATGGACAATTGCTTATTTGTCTATGAAGATGCAAACATAATTTGACTTTCTTAAACTTGTAACCTGTTGTTTGTTTGTTGAATCTGGTTTTTGGGTCTGCTGAGAGTTGTGATGTGTCAGCATGATGCTGTATGCTCAGTGTTGTTTTTGTACTGGTTATTGTTTATCATAAATGATCAAAATAAAAAAAGAGTGTAAAAGATTGCTCTCATTAAAAATCTGTTATTTAGTTCTATATAGAACTGCACAAAGCACATATCTTTTTTGAAGATCCAACACTGCATAAAACATGCATGGTCTGAGAAACTCAAGGTGTTACTGTTGCTGCAGCTGTCTTATCTTATGATTCGATTTTATTGGAAGCCATTTCCATAAAATATTACTGATCTGCTTAGGGACACACGTTTCCCCAAGCAGAACAACAATTAATTTCCGTTTGGGATGAAAAAAGTATTTTTGAACTGATTTATAATTCAGTTGTGTTGCTTTTTTTTCTTCCATCCATCTTTCAAATATTCTTTTGTGTTCCTGTTCCGCCCCCCCCCCCTTGTGAGGAGGGGAGTAACACGACAGCCACAAAAATTTGACAGAGTCCAGGTGAATGTTGTAAAAAGAAGGGATTTATTGATAACAAAAATCCCAGAAGGCTCACACAAACTGTGGGGGAGAAAAGGGCGGTTAGGTGGTGCCAAATCAAAGAAAATAATAAAACAAAACAGGGCCTAACTACTGTCTGTGCTAAAGAAACAAAAGAAAACAAAAACCCTGCCCATCTAATCTAACAAAAGTTTCCACCAAAACTTTACATGGGTGGCACCCACCTACTTACCTAGTGTATCTAACAGAAAAAACACCTACGTGATGAAATGTACAGGGTACCCCAAACTTACTTCACCCTCTAACTCCCACCACAAACCTTCACACAAAGAGCAACAAGACATGTATCAGGTAACAAAGCCAGTTGAACCCCAGCTCTCCCCAGCTGGGCTGCTTAAATAAGGCCTCCCTGGATGCTGATTGGCCCATGGTTGATGAGGATCAATCAGGGGAGATTGACATCAGCTTTCCCTAGTACCTGTGAAGAGACAAAGGGGGAGGGGAAAGAGAAACAAACAGCCTGGCAGGCATGTAACAGTTCCTGAAAGAAGATCGTTTCATGCTTATGGTGCCTTTTGGACCCTTGCTTAGTATTTCGTCATATTTTACAACCATCTGCAAACCAATCACTCAAAGTCTGGGCCAAGTAGGGCTGTAGACAGACAATCAGCAGCAGCTTCGCTTCTCAACTGTACCACAGACTTCCAAACAGCTGCTGAACCTGGACGACTGGACGAACCTGTCCTAAAGCATTTGAGGGACAACTGCAGGTAATATATTTTTTTTAACAATGCATGGATCATATTTCTACATCTGCATGTCAAAGGTACATGAAGGCTAATGTATGAGCACATCCTGAGACCAAAGCTGCAAAGAACAGGGTTTTGCACTTTGAAAACTGAGAAAAAACATATAGACTTAATAGTAGAGTGCAGTAAGTA
>NW_015115101.1:45330-66416 GCF_001443285.1 Poecilia latipinna
GTAGTTGTCCTGCTGCTGTTTGCAATGAACAGACAGGACAAAGTTGGCTGTGACATCTTTATTGCTCTGGCTGATATGTACTGTTTGTGTTCTGTTAGAGGGAAAGACTGATAGCAGTAAAACCAGATGAAATAACGGAATAAGGATTATGCTATTCTGAAATGTAGTAAATAAATTAGGCAGTTAGCAGTTTAGATAATAATGATGATCTGATCTGAATGCGAGTGAAAATAAATCTGCTACAATTAAACTTTTGAATATGCCAAGATGTTCATGGATTCAAGATGTCATTTTCTTATTGTATTTCAGCCATGAAGGTTCTCTGTATGCTGCAGCTGGCCTGTTTGGTTGGCTTCAGTGCTGCCAGAACCAGAGAGTGGGCTCACCATGGTGCCCCAATGTTTGCCGACCTCACTGTGCAGGAGATGAAAGCCATACGATCCTACCTGCACGGCATTCCAGAGATGAAACTGACAGATGCTCGGAGTGAAACTCTGAAGCGGAACAGTATCCTACTGATGGAACTCCACTTGCCAAAGAAGCATGAGGCCCTGAGAGCGCTGGACCGTGGTCAGGCCAAACCCCCCCGCCAAGCTCGAGTGATCATCCAGTTTGGGAATCAGACCACGCCAAACATTACAGAGTACATTGTGGGACCGCTTCCGTCCCCAAGGTCTCACGAAGTCAGAACCTTCAAGGGAAAGAAACTGGTCCAATTCGAGTCCCGGCCGATCACCATTGTAGAGTATGACCACATTGAAAACCTCCTGAATAAGATTGCAGCTCAAGCTTACAAGCTTCTTTTTGAGACGACAGGAGGCTTTTCTTATGCAAACTGTTCCAACCGCTGTCTGACGTTCTCAGACATCGCTCCCCGGGGCCTTGCTCCAGGTGAAAGAAGGACATGGATCATGCTGCAGAAGTTTGTAGAAGGTTATTTCATCCATCCAATTGGATTTGAAGTATTGGTCAACCATCAGGATCTAGATCCAGAAAAGTGGACAGTTGAGAAGGTCTGGTACAACAGCATGTATTTTGACAGTGTTGAGGAGCTGGTAGAGAAGTATGAATTGGGAGAAGTGGAGAAGCTGAAACTGCCTGAACACAACGATGAAGACCTTTACTCGACTTGCATACCTAGAGGTCATAGTAACACACCAACTGATATTCATGGGCCAAAGCTTGTTGAGCCCCAGGGGCATCGTTACTCCATAGATCGTAACTTTGTTGAGTATGCTGGGTGGTCCTTCGCCTACAGAGTTCGTTCATCAGCTGGCCTTCAAGTTTTTGACCTTCGCTTTAATGGAGAAAGGATTGCTTATGAGATCAGTCTTCAGGAAGCTATAGCCTTCTATGCTGGGGATACTCCTGCTGCCATGCAAACAAAGTACATCGACGCAGGGTGGGCAATGGGAACCTCAACTTACGAACTGGCACCTGGAATCGACTGCCCAGAGATTGCCACCTTTGTCGACCTTTACCATTACTTCGACACAGACAAACCCACGCGCCACAAAAATGCTCTGTGTATTTTTGAGATGACCACTGCCATGCCCCTACGGAGGCATTTTGACTCCAACTTTCAAGGAGGATACAACTTCTTTGGAGGTCTGGAGAACACTGTACTGGTGTTGCGAACAACTTCAACAGTTTACAACTATGATTACATCTGGGACTTCCTGTTTTACCCCAATGGAGTGGTGGAGGTAAAAGTCAGTGCTACCGGATACATCCATGCCACTTTCTTCACACCTAATGGACTTAACTATGGCACGAAAGTGTATGACTATGTACTGGGCAACCTGCACACTCACCTCATCCACTACAAAGTGGATCTTGATATTGTTGGTGAGTATTATGAAGCAATCACCAAATGCCTTGATCCAAGTAAACAATTAAAGTAGCCAAATTTGACAGGAGACAAATCAGCTGAATACATAGAGTCTACAGATCATACTCAAATTATAGGCCCACGTTGAAAAAACATATCTTCTACTCAGCATAATTTGTCTCAAACCCAATATACTGTATTGTTCTAAACAATGTATTGCAAAAAAAAAAATGTTTTCAATTTGCACAAAAGTGTGATAAGTTTTCACCAAGATGTTCTATATTGTTCTATTAGGTTATATGAGTCAATTTTCCTGATTTTGATTTCTAATGGTCACATAAAATACATAATGATATCAATAGACACCATATCCTGACACACAATTTTCTCAAACTTCTTGTGTTTTCTGGGATGTAGGTCGAGATAACAGCTTTGAAACGATAGACCTGAAATATGTAAACTTCACCAATCCATGGAGCCCAAATAATTTCATCGTCCAGTCCAAACTCCACAGGACAGAGCACAAGACGGAGCGATCGGCTGCATTCCGCTTTGGCAAAAAGTTCCCTCGCTATGTGCACTTTTACAACCCCAGTGAGAAAAACAAGTGGGGCCACCAGAAGGGTTATAGGATTCAGTTTAATTCCCATGCACATAGTGTCCTTCCCAAAGGCTGGAGGGAGGAAGTTGGCATCAGTTGGTCAAGGTAAATCAAATTCTTCAACACATTGTTCTCAAAGAATCGGTATCCTGTTGAAGTATTCAGACTTGATGAGAGGTATTTTTGTTCCTGATATAACCTTGGACTGAGTATCTTAAAACTACATTTGCCACCTTTTGCTAAAATCTATTACCATAAGGTCATAATAGATGATAAACTAACACATAAAAGCAATGAACAGTAAAATATCTAGCACCAGCAAATGGTCTATGAAGTATAGGTAACTCCTGTGTGCAGATTTATGACCTAAAGCATCTGGAAAAAATAAATAGAACATATCTGATATGCTTCTTGTTTGTCTTTCTTGTAACTCAACTTTTGTTCTGCACTGCAATTTCTCTGGCATTTCATATTAGGTCTTTAATTCGAGGGAAGGGTGTGACAAAATATATCTGAAGTTGTGAATTTATAACTTTGGTTGCCCTGGTTGGTAACTAATGTTAATCAGCTCATGCCAAAATCAGCTTATTTTTTCCATATATAGAAGAAGTATATAGAAGTTATGTATCTTGGATAATCTCTCCCCAGATATCCTCTGGCTGTGACGCGCCACAGGGACAGTGAAGCCACCAGCAGCAGCATCTTCACTCAGAACGACCCCTGGGAGCCTGCAGTGTCCTTTGAGGACTACATCCGCAACAATGAAGACATTGTCAACCAGGTAATGGACATTCTGTTCCCCTTCAAAACGATTCTGCTCCCATGATGCATTTAGCACTGTGGAAACATCAAGATGTACTTTAAAGGCAGCTTCTTGTCCTTCTTGAGATGTTGTTTCAGTATTTATGCTTTTATGTCCTAAGCTTTCAAAGCCATGATATCATACCACTATCTTGTATTTTTCAAATTGCTTAAAATCAGTCATCTTAGCTATAACAAGAGAGTAAAAATTTCTCAAGAACAATAACTCTTTTGTTAAGAAATTTGCAAATGGAAATAGTATTCGCTATGAGGAAAAACTATTTGCATTTTCACCATTGTGTGTAGGATCTGGTTGCCTGGGTTACGGTGGGCTTCCTACATGTACCTCATTCAGAAGACATCCCCAACACGGCAACACCTGGCAACGCGGTGGGCTTCTTCCTTCGACCCTTCAACTTCTTCAATGAAGATCCCTCTCTAGCATCCAAAAGCACCGTCATCGTCCGGCCGGGGCAGGACGGCAAACCTAAAGTTCAGAGGTGGACACCGGAGGTCGTAGGTCACTGTGTGACAGACAAGCCATTCTTTTACAACGGAACCTACGCTGGAGTTTAGAAGTGTAGAGTGTGACATAGCGTCACACTGTACACTATGTTTGTCAATGCTGAAGGAAAAAAACAGGAATCAGAATTATAATGCTATGTGAGTAGGAAAGCACCATGTGAGTTCAGTCCATAATCCCTGAGAATGTGACAACTCTTTAGACGTGTTCTATTTACTTTCTGTTTTCTTTTTTCTTTTTTTATACATTTTTGGCAAAATATTTTTCAAAAGGAAAACTTGATCAACGACTCATGTTGTGTAAAGTTTTAGACAATAGAACACTGCATGTTGAATTTAATCTACACCGTCTTTGTATGTTTGTCATGTTCTTTATTTTACCATTGCATTTAATAGTTATTGTACCTACTGTTAGGCAGGTACTGTAATGCAGCTACTGTTAGGTTGTGTATTTTTACTCTATGACAGGGTAGGGTACAAACATGATGGTATAAGAAGCTAAAAGATACTATGAGTTGACATTTGGGAACTCTTTTAATCCCGTATTGGGTCTCCATGGATGAGCTTTAGTAACGGTGAGCATCCAGGATTCAGGATCCTCCACATCCGCCCTGCCTGGTGTAAGACTGCTGGCCCCCCACCCCCTCCACTCCCTCCATCCCTCCTGGACACCCTGCCTGCCCCCATGCCAGGAATGTTTTCACTGGAGACACATCAGCGGTTTGAAAAGCAAACAGTGTGATTCCGGATGCTTCCAAGCAAACACATCAGGATGCCACCTGGTTGTGCTGTTGCCCCTGGAAACCAAAGTTTTACTGTGCAGAGCATAAAAGGCACATACAGCAGCTCTGTACCTCATGTGTGCATGTATTCCTAACTTTGTACTTTCATGACAAATTAAACTGTCTTGATCTAATTGCATATTAAATACGTGAACTACCTTGTATATGATTTCAAGGTAAATTTTGGTCTTTTTTGCTGATATTGTACTCTTCAGAACACAGAGCCAGTCGGTTGGGCTAGAATGGATTTTGTTGCAGCCAGATGGATTGTGAGAAGAGTAAACATTTTGTGCTTTGGAATAAAAGAATCCTCCCAACAGCTTCTCACAATCAAACAACCTTTTGTTTTTTATAAGTGTGTGCTGATGTTTTACAGTGTGCACCATAAAAGAGGGAACAGTCAGAGAGCTGTCTGTAGACAGACCATACCAGAACAGGGGGAAGAGGTGACATGGGTAACAGTCATTCCAAAAGATACCCCCACGGCAACTGTGATGTTGATGTCAGGAAAAATTGTCATAAAAATCTGGACTGCAGGGTTTTCTGTATTGATTCAGCCTCAGGGTGAGATTTTTTCATCTCCGTGGGGCGTTTTAGTGACTTCATTATTATACGGGCCGTCACTATTCATTAGAAATCTCATTAACATTGCTTTTATTTCAAGTTCTGATTAGATTTCTCTTTATTTGCATACTTACAGAGTGTATTTTTTCTCACTTAAAACCACATAGACAAGCACCAAATATTACAAAAATAAATGTGACAAATGCATTTAGTATTTTAGGAACTGTATGTGCAGAATGAGAAACTCCTCTGAAGCTCAAAGAAAGGTTCCAGCCATCTAGGTGCTGCCATCTAGTGTTCATGTTTCACCAGGTGTCAGCTTAGATTTTCAAATCCAAAGTTCAATTAAAAAGGCATGAATATGTTTTAACATTTAGCATTGTGTTCCTGCTCATTTTAAACCAATTCTAGATTACATTTATGTCTTCATTTACCCATAATAAGACATAATACATTAATTTTATCTGAAATATGTCAAGCCAAGTTTCTATTGCACAGCTACGCAACAAGCAGATCAAAGTGCCTTATATGATAAAAAACACAATACAGTAACCAAATATCAAACAGCAATAAACATGACATATTATCAAATGTCTTTGCTTGAGGTGTGGAAGGAGAAGTCAGTCTGTCAAAAAAAAAAGAATCTCCAGCCATATGAGTTTTAAGATGCTGAATAACTATTGAAATATAAACCTCATGCATTACAGAAACTGTATGTAGAAATAGTTTCCACTGAGTAATGTAAATCTCAAGAAGTAACGGTGTGAGACACACAAACTAACTACTGAGCCAAAAATAAGAAGCTGAAGTCTTCCTATTTGTGTGATCTCATTTCCCTCAGGTATCTCTAAATCTGTTTGCTCTAAAACCACCTGAGAACATTTAGTGAATTTGTGCCTGAAACTCCAGATCTCTGTCAAGTTATTTAAATAATAAAAGTTATATTCAAAACAGTCCTTAACTTTTGATCTTTGCTACACGTTGGCTAACGTTAGACAGGCCCCTTTTATACACCAGTTAGAGCTCAGTGTAGTGAATGCTGAGTTGACTCATAACATATTTTTGTTTTGCTGAATTAACCTTGGACTGGGTTAGCAAAGTACCCAGTTTGGATTGTTGTTGACTCAAGAGTTTTAAGAGTGTATGGTCAGCAGAGAGTTCTGGTGAAATGGAGGGGGTGGTCTGAACCAGGAAGTAGTCGGAGAATGTGAAGGACTTTCAAATGAAACCCCTTTTGAATTTCACTCTGGTTAAAATACAGGAAAAAGAAATAAGGTGCAAATTCACATTGAGTGACAACCTGGCTGAGCAGCAGAGTCCTGCTGGGTGACGGGGTGAAGTCAGCGCAGCTCTTCAGAAACAAATGTCATTTAGTTCATTACAAAATCTGAAAACTCCTAAGAAATGAAGTACAAAACTTCCTCTTTTATTGTTCCTTCAGAAAACTGAAGTGAACTGAACTGACAGGCAAACTGTGTATGAGTTTAATATACGCTGTATGTACAGGATCTATATAGACAATCATCCATATGTGTGAATGTGTTTAACTAGTCAAAGGTGGAATGGTAGCCAGGAAATGAAAACAATCATAAAACACAATCAAATTTCTAAAATGTCTTAATCAAAATGTACAGCAGCATGCATGAAGAGCTAAAAAAAACAGCTACAAAAGTATTTGTCCTGTTGTGTTAAAGTTAAATATGAAGCATTTCAGTGTAGACATCACTCCGTCTTAGTTACTGGTTCAAAATGTTTTAATATTGGTGTTAAAGGGAAATAAGAATGAAGCATTTTGATAAATTTGGTGATTCTTTCTCAGAAACTTTCCAGTAGATTTTAACCCAACTTAAACTTTTTTTAAATGGAAGATATGTCAGTTAACTTGAGGCCAAACAAAGTAACATCTTAACTGACGACTCAATCTGGAGTGACTGGAAAAGACTTCTAGTATATGAGTGTTTCTATGGACAGTGTTTTTCAAACAAATATTATTAAAAGTATGATTTTGCTCAAAATCAATTTAAATATGAGAATGTAAAATAATATGTTCTAACTCTTCTCAACCTTGTTAAGTTTCAATGTTTCAGTTCCCCATGGTCAAAGTTAAAAAGTGGAACCTTTTCTGTCGGTCTGATGAATCGTTGTTTTAAATGTGCAGAGCAGAAAAGGGAAGAGGAGCAAACATTTTCAGAAGTAAAAACCAAAAGAAGCAGTGAAGATAAAAAATAAAAAAAAGACGTGACTCAAGAAGTAACTCAAGTAAAACAGAGAAGCTGGAGAGCCATTGCCTTATCACACCACAATGATGGTTTCAAACTGATGCTGTGGGCTTGTAAGCACCACAGGATGGAGTGAGAAGCAGCTGGCCTCATCGCAATGCACTTTTTTTTTTTTTTTTTTTTTTTTTTTTGTAGGTGAGGTAGAAGCTATGCTGTGTTTCCATTTACTTTAACTTCTTTTTATTTGGAGCTCTGTGTTTCGTCTATTGAATCCAGTCTAATGTTACACTCATAATGTCTAATTGGTTAAAAATCAGCACAAGAATACAAAGCAGCTTTATCTAAGCATGTTTGACTTTAGCTTATTGTGTTACAACCAGCCTCTGTGTCTGTGGACGCTTCCACATCATACGGGGTTACGCTGCAACATGCCACTCAGTTTCAGTGATGCTTTATTAAAGAAATAAATTTAAAAAAGCAGATTTCTGTAACATCATTTGACCTTTGTTTTGTTCAAAATACAACAGAGATGTTGAAAAAAGATATTACTAAATTTCTTCAGGTTATCTACAGGAAAACAAATTGTTTGGTTGTTAACGTCTCTCTCCTAACACATACATTTTTAGAGTAGAACAAATATGCACACCCACAGAGTAAAAAATAAACTTCCTCCTCCAGTGAAAGGCGGAACATTCGGTTTCTTGAGGTATTCTGTAGACAGAGGGACTTTCTGTGGCTCAACTGTTCCCAACAACTTTTGATACAAATATATTTGGTAAGAAAATCATTTATTATACTGGTTTTAAAATGTAGTGTTTTAAAACTGAAACATTTGATTGATTCCCCCCTCTTTTCAGAACTGTTACCTTAAAGTCTTAACATTAACTTTGATAAAAGGAGCTTGTAGAACATGACAGTTTTCTTTGGGAGTCTGTGCTTTAGGTGAAAGATCAATATTTTAAAAAATACAATTGAAATGGCTGTAGAAGAACCTGATGTTTTGAAAAATGTTTTAATGTCAAACTCTTTCCTTCATCTTGTCTCTGAGCTGATGGAGGGATGTAGCAGTGAGATGGCAGCTTTCTCTCAGAATATGCTGACAGTCAGCGTGTTACTGAGTGTCTTCTTTCTTCCAGGTGAGCTGTTTGTTCTCTCACTGTCATTTGGAGACATTACTGGAAGTATTTCTAGTCTCCAGTGTGTCTGATCTTGTTTAAAGTAACAGGCTGCAGCTCAGCTGGAGTTCATGAATCAGGAAGTTTCTCTTCAGGAACATTTTGCTCCACATTGTGTCCATCTTTACTCTGCTTTTTCAGGAGTTCAGACTGGATGTAAAAACAAAGACCCAGCCCTCATCATTACTGCACCAAAGGAGATGGAAGCTCTCAATGGATCCTGTTTGCTAATCCCATGTAGCTTTAGAGAAAAACCAGAGAAACCAGGAGAAAAGTTTGACAACAAGAGAGAAATATTTGGAGTTTGGATTAAAAGTGATTCAGCATTTGGAAACAATCCAAACAACGTGATTTACAACAGCAGTCGGTCACAAAACAGCTACGCAGTGAACATTTCTGGAAACCTGAGAGAGAAGAACTGCACCTCTGTGTTTTTTAATGTAAACTCAAGTCAAACAAAGCGTTACTTCTTCAGGATTGAGAACTGGCTGTTCAGAGGAACAGCTTCCTGTGATCCTGTTAATATAACAGTTAGAGGTGAGAGACTTTGGTTTATATTTATATGTAATATTAATATTGAGAGAAAATTTATTATGATGCCTTTGTGGTATAACAAAAAACTCCATGAATTGAATCATTAGTGTAAAGTTAAACATCAACAGCATCAGAGTTCAGAGTTAAAGAAAGCAATTTGTCAGCACAAAGTGGGTGTTTTATCTAAATTTACTTTTCAATGAGTTCTTACCTTCATATTTATCATCTTTTTACGCTCCACATGTTTAAAGTGGAGTCAGTCTGCTGTATCTCACTGTTTAAAATGTGTGTGTGATGTGAAAACACAGATTCTGCTTGGAGCCCCAGGATTGAAATCTCAGGTGACGTGAAGGAGAAGAACTCTGTCACCGTAACGTGCTCAGCTCTCACTCCCTGTCCATATTCACCTCCTGAACTCACCTTGAACCTCCAGCCAAACCCTCACAGACAGATGGAGAGGAACACAGATGGAACGTTTACAACTACAATCCAGCAGAAAATCACTCTGTCAGGCTCAAATGATGTTTCCAACATCACCTGCTCTGTCAGATATCCTGTGAATGGAGGAAAACACAAGACAGCAAATACAGAAGTGACTCTCAGTGTTTCCTGTAAGTGATCCTGTCAGAACATCATGATTCATCTGGTTCTCATCAATAATCTGAAGGTGTGTTGCATTTTCCTCAGATGCTCCTAAAAGCACCTCAGCATTTAACTGGGTGGAGCTGAACTGCTCCAGCAGAGCCAGTCCTCCCATCAGCTGCATCACCTGGTCCAAGAACAGCACTTATAAAGCCATGATAGTAGCTGAAGGAGACGTCAGATTAACCGTCTATGAGGGAGAAGTCGACTGCCGTAACGTCTCTGATAAGTTCTCTAAAGGTTTCCTCCCTTCTTTGCATCTGCAGTATATGTTTCTGTCTTAAATTATGAAGCTAATGTTGCAGTTAAACATGGAACCCAAGTGAAACTTACTTTAGACTTTTGATAAGTAATTTGTTTTTTCTATGCATTTTTATATATAAAACCTTATAGATTACAACAGTTCAGTGAAACACATTAATGTTCACATAAACCTGTCTGAATGATCTGAACATCGAGACATTTTGTCATTGTCTTCTTGTTTCTTTCTTTTTTCTTTAGATAATCTGCTGATTCCCCTCATTACAGTGACTGTTGTCGTTGTGCTCATCTTCCTGGTTGTATGGTGAGTATCAGGAACTGACTCATATGATGAAATATGGCTCACCATTTAGAGGTTTTAGTTCAAATTTGCCTTAAAAAGAACTCAATGCTCTTCTCAATGTTCTGTTTGCTGCAATAAAAGTTCTTACTATTCTATTTATTATTTATTTTATCTACAGAGGAACTAAACCACCAGAGCAGAATTTAGTTGAAAAGGAAAAGACAGAAACACAAACTTTTTCTATCATCTGTAGAAAATAAATACAGTTCACACCTGAATTCTGAAGCTGACATTTTTTTCTATGTTGTCAGTAAGATTTGAAAAGTATTAATTCTGATATTTCATTTCTCAAAAAGTGTAGCTCTTGTTTACATGTTAGGCAATTTAGTTAGTAGTTTTTTCTTTCTTCTCACCTAAACTCTGTCCAAAAGAAGTTAATAGGTAACTGTTCTGCAAAAAAAAAAAAGAAACATTTTGCTTTCTGTGTGAAAATCAAAAACTTTTACAAAACAGAAGCAAAGTTCACCCTTATCTAAAAGAAGCTGAAAAGTGAAAGATTAAAAGCTGTTATTGTCAACCCGGTGTGGTCCAGTACTGCGTACCGCTAAATGAATCTCCGCCGGTACACAGAATTGGAAAACATCTGCAATAAAGCCGTCATTCAGAACGGCTGCTCTTTGAGTCAGGATAGATCTGCTAGCAATAGGGAATTTAAAACAAGATTTAATCTGTTTATAATCAGCTTTTTTCTCATTCTGGTTCATTTCTGAACTGTCCTTGCTGTGTGCTGGAGTCTCTCCCACTCCAGCGGTCCTCCTTCTCTCTCTGTCCTCTGCCCACTGCAATCTAATTCCAGAAACATAATGACAAAAAAAAATCATATATATACTATATATAGATTTTGAAAATCTGGTGATGAATCTGGTGATACATTTCACACAACATAAAATGTGTGAAATGTTGGAGACCCAAATGCAGAGAGCCAGAGGCGGCGAGTAGATTTTGTTGTTTTAATAAAAAATGATGAATAAAAAAATCACCAGGAACACAGGGAGCCAGAGCAGAACAAAAACAGAGGAACCAGGAACAAAAAAACTAGCAGGGTGAACAGGAAAATAACAGGGATAAAAAGGAGGAACCAGCAAGGAGTGACTGAGAATGAGTTATATAGATACAGGGGAGATTGATTTGTGAACAAGGAACAGATGGCTGATTAGAAACAGGTTGCAGGTGTGAGGGGAAAGCAGAAGGCAGGCTGAGGAGAGAGAGGGAGAAAATGGCACAGGGGGCGAGAGAGAACACAAACAGTAAATAGGAAAATTAATTTAACAAATAACTAAACATAAGGAACATGAAAGAGCTAAAATAACTAAAGGATTTAAGTAAACAGAAATAAAGCAGATCTAATAAAAAAAAGAGACTAACACAGAATAAACAAACCTCAAAAGAACCCAACGAGCCACGACACATTCATTTCATTATTATATTTGACCAAAACTTCACTTTACCGTTTTTGTTCATGTGTCTTGCAGGACAACCTCAACTCTCATCATATGCCTTCATGTTGTTCCTTCTATCACATGATTATTCTGACTACTGTTTAATATTTTCTAGGTTCTTGAAGTCCAGACGTACTGCTGTACAACACAATCAGGTAAATAAATAACATCTGATTGTGTTGTGATTGGACACAATTCATGAAAAGCATGTCATTAAAATCCTCCAGTATTCTGTTAAAACACGATTAACTAAATTTAAGCATGAACACATAAGAATCCATCATAGAGTAAATCTTCCTCATTGCCTTTTATTTATGTACATTTATTCCATGTGGAGAATATGCAATGCTAAGAAGTTTTCTGTTTAAATCAAATCACCAGTATGACATTCAATGACTCATCTAAAAATGCAAATTTTTAATAAGTGACTGAAATCTGACTTTTTAAAGTTTTAATCCATGACTTCCTATTTCTCTGGGATATAAATGTCATTTAATTTACCCTGAGGTCGCTTCAAAAAGGGAAACACAAGAGAACATGTTGTAACCCAGGAAACTGTGACTTGATATGTCCAGCCAAACTCTGTGCAACAAGTAAAACTTTAAACATCTCAAACTGTGACAAACTAGGCTGGATGAGCAAGGTGGCTAAAGCGACTCAACTTTGGGTGACAAAAATAGATGCATGTATTTTGGATTGATTTCAGATTAGAAGTGAATAACATGTTTTTCTTTATATTGTCCCACAGACTGAAGCACCTGAGGAGCCTGGTGTTCTTGCATCTAGTGATACAAAAATGCCATCATTAAAAGGCGTTCTTCAAACACCATCTAATGAAAGGCAGGAAGAACTTCACTATGGGGATGTGAACTTCATAAAGAAACCTTCCCGTGTCTCAGAGAGTACCAGTGGAGACCAGCAGGAGACGCTGTACTCCCAGGTCAAAGTGTCTGAGCCAAAGAACAGATCAGCTGACAGCTCAGATCCTCTCTACTCTACGGTACAGAAACCTGGCTGAAACTTACAGAAACTCTGTTCTTATTACTTACAGTTGGGGACAGGAGTCCTAACACAATAATAATGGGCTTGTTTATTTTTTTCAGATTTTTTTGTTTGTTTGTTTGTTTGGATGCTTCGGTACTGATGTGGTGTGAGAGTGATATGTATAGTTTGCAGGTTTTTGTACTTTAATTTATCTTCTGATCTTTGTTGTATTTTATTTTCATTATTTACTGCAAAGTAAGCAATTATCTCAATATTTGAAAATGTAATATTTACACTTAAATAAACAATGTCTAGATACAGTTTTTACATTTGTTTTATAGTGTATAATTTAAATTATTGTGCATGGTGGTCAATTTAAATGTGAATCCAAGAAATCATTACTGTTTAAACTTTACCTTTAATAACATAAAGTTACCTAATTTTTAAAGTGCAATCAGTAATACTTTTATAACACATTTATATCAGTAATCATTTCTTGGTTAATGTCAAGATGTCATAACAAAGACATTTTGAATAATGTCAACTTTGTATTAAAAGTGTCATAATTTACCGAATGATGCTTTATGACAACAGTCATAAATATTCATGAAGGCTTATTCATGTTCATGACAGGTGTTATGTCATGTTTATGACAGTGTCATGTCAGTCTTATTCAACCGCCTTCAAATAAAGTGTTACCAAAATAAGTTATGTAGTTAATGATCCTTCAGAAACCCTTAAAGTCCAATGCAGGCAGCAAAACCTCCAGGTTCCTTCCCTGTAGTGTTAGGCTACAGGTAGCCTTACACTGGCTTCCTGTAGCCCAGAGAATAGACTTTGAAATACCATAAGTTTATAAATCACTGATCGGTTTAGCACCACAACACATTAAAGATCTGTTGCTGTTGTATCAACCTTCCAGACCTCTCAGGTCTTCTGGTTCTGGTCGGCTTGGCATACACAGAACCAGAATCAAACAAGGAGAAGCAGCATTCAGCTTCTATACTCAAGTCTGGAACAAACTTCTAGAAAACTGAGTTCCTTTAAATTTAGACTAAATTTACTCAGTGTTCCTTTAAATTTAGGATTATTGGTCTAAAACTCAACCCGCCTGGTTAGAGTTGAATTTGAAACTCTAACCAGTTTAAAATGCAACTGGTTAGAGTTTCAAATGTTTCAAATTGATCATATAAAACATTATCAATGGAACATTAATCATCAACCTGATGTGTAACCATGGCACTTGACAAAATGTAATGTTTCACTTGTTGACTGTCTTCTATGACTTTGTATTTTTGTGTTTTTTTGATTTAAAACATTTTGAACTGCCTTGTTGCTGAAACGTACAGCAACAAAGAAGTCCAGTTTATTTCTGATTTCAATCAATCAGAAATAAACCTGATTGAATGATTGATGATTGATTCTTTCCTGGCTTCACTCCTTCAGCAGGAGACTCCTACAATGAACAGACAGAACCAGAACTCATAGATTGGCAAGTGGGAAATTAGCCTGACAAAAAGTGCTCTGAGTAACTCCTCCAGATGGAAAGTTCCAGAAGTGTCTTCCATTTCCTCCTCATTCTGTCTCTAAATGTCTTTCCTTTCCACCACACACTGGTTTTTGCCAGGGTAATCAACAGGGAAAGACTCATGTTTTAAATTAAAAGCACACAGCTGTAACTACATTAAAAACAACTAAAGAGTTTTATCCTGTGACAAATGTCTAGATGAGGGAGGTTAACTTCCCTCTGTCAGACATCATCCTCAGATTGAGATATAAAACGACTTCCTTCCATCTTAACACCACTTCCTCTATTATTAACTTCTCATTGTCATAATATGAAAAATAACTTGCTGCAGCTTGGCAACTACATGGCGCCTTAGCAAGAGACCCAAACAAAAAGTATACGAGGAGAGTCAGGAGATCACTTGACTCTTTCTCCTGGTTGTCCTAGAGTCTCCAGGACAGGTTGTGGGTCCCAAGATCCAAAGGTGGAACCTTGAAGGATGACCTAGAGACACCAGCATTAAACAATGAAACCCTGCAAACCAGCAAAAAGATCCAAAAATACTGGCTCAACTTCTGGTCTAGAATCCTTTGAACCAGAACAATCAGAACCAGGATGACAAGAGAGCTCAGCATGTATTCAGTAGGATGATCTGTTTAGAGGATATATGCATCCTATATATATATATATGTATATATATATATACACACAGCAGAGATATGAACAAATCTAAAACTGTATTTTAAATTTGGAGAAGCAGAGAGTCAAAGAGAGGCGACAAGAAGTAAACAGTAAATTGAGGACTGAGAAAAACTTGAATTGATTTGAGAAGTTTATTGTGTTTCAAAATCTGCAGTGACTATAAAAAGTTAAATAGATATCTACTGAGTTTGTGTGAGAAAATATCTTGTGTCTCGTTCTCACTCTGAATAGATGCAGTCGGCTCTGATGTTCTTAACTTCCTTTTTCACATGTTGACAGCAGGAAGTCGTGTAATACCTATGACTATTCTGTGGATTTAGATGATATTTAGATCTAAACAGGTCTGGATTTGAGCTGCTGCTGGTCAACTAAGCCCCAAAAGGACCATATTTATAAAAGATTTCCTTAATAACTCGGTAAGAACAGAGATCTATGATGTCTTTAATGTGATTGAATGTAACCTGAAATGTAGAAAAATCCACTACTTCCTTATTTGTTGTTGCTTTTTCACTTACAAAAAGGTTTGTTAATTATTTTTTATGTGTGATAAATTCTACAAGTTCCCGTTCTTCTTCTAACATAATAATATGTGGTTTATAGTTAGTATCAGTTTAGATGATCTGCATTGGAAGTTTTTAAAGCAAACATGAGTTTTAATGTCAAACTCTTTCCTTCATCTCGTCTCTGAGCTGATGGAGGGATGTAGCAGTGAGATGGCAGCTTTCTCTCAGAATATGCTGACAGTCAGCGTGTTACTGAGTGTCTTCTTTCTTCCAGGTGAGCTGTTTGTTCTCTCACTGTCATTTGGAGACATTACTGGAAGTATTTCTAGTCTCCAGTATGTCTGATCTTGTTTAGAGTAACAGGCTGCAGCTCAGCTGGAGTTCATGGATCAGGAAGTTTCTCTTCAGGAACATTTTGCTCCACATTGTGTCCATCTTTACTCTGCTTTTTCAGGAGTTCAGACTGGATGTAAAGACAAAGAGCCATCCCTCTTCATTACTGCACCAAAGGAGATGGAAGCTCTGAGTGGATCCTGTTTGCTAATCCCATGTAGCTTTAGAGAAAAACCAGGAGAAAAGTTTGACAACAAGAGAGAAACATTTGGAGTTTGGATTAAAAGTGATTCAGCATTTAGAAACAATCCGAACAACGTGATTTACAACAGCAGTCTGTCACAAAACAGCTACGCAGTGAACATTTCTGGAAACCTGAGAGAGAAGAACTGCACCTCTGTGTTTTTTAATGTAAACTCAAGTCAAACAAAGCGTTACTTCTTCAGGATTGAGAACTGGCTGTTCAGAGGAACAGCTTCCTGTGATCCTGTTAATATAACAGTTAGAGGTGAGAGACTTTGGTTTATATTTATATGTAATATTAATATTGAGAGAAAATTTATTATGATGCCTTTGTGGTATAACAAAAAACTCCATGAACTGAATCATTAGTGTAAAGTTAAACATCAACAGGATCAGAGTTCAGAGTTTTAAAAAAGCAGTTTGTGAACACAAAGTGGATGTTTTACCTAAATTTACTT
Organism: Poecilia latipinna; assembly: GCF_001443285.1. NCBI lineage: Eukaryota > Metazoa > Chordata > Actinopteri > Cyprinodontiformes > Poeciliidae > Poecilia > Poecilia latipinna. The sequence continues at coordinate 61,775 of NW_015115101.1, forward strand.
TTCAATGAGTTCTTACCTTCATATTTATCATCTTTTTATGCTCCACATGTTTAAAGTGGAGTCAGTCTGCTGTATCTCACTGTTTAAAATGTGTGTGTGATGTGAAAACACAGATTCTGGTTGGAGCCCCAGGATTGAAATCTCAGGTGACGTGAAGGAGAAGAACTCTGTCACCGTAACGTGCTCAGCTCTCACTCCCTGTCCATATTCACCTCCTGGACTCACCTTGAACCTCCAGCCAAACCCTCACAGACAGATGGAGAGGAACACAGATGGAACGTTTACAACTACAATCCAGCAGAAAATCACTCTGTCAGACTCAAATGATGTTTCCAACATCACCTGCTCTGCCAGATATCCTGTGAATGGAGGAAAACACAAGACAGCAAATACAGAAGTGACTCTCAGTGTTTCCTGTAAGTGATCCTGTCAGAACATCATGATTCATCTGGTTCTCATCAATAATCTGAAGGTGTGTTGCATTTTCCTCAGATGCTCCTAAAAGCACCTCAGCATTTAACTGGGTGGAGCTGAACTGCTCCAGCAGAGCCAGTCCTCCCATCAGCTGCATCACCTGGTCCAAGAACAGCACTTATAAAGCCATGATAGTAGCTGAAGGAGACGTCAGATTAACCGTCTATGAGGGAGAAGTCGACTTCTCTGGTAAGTTCTCTACTGAAGGTAGCCTGAAGGTTTTGTGGTCAACATTTATTGTTCAACATTCTGTTACAACAATCAAATTTAATGTATGTTGACCTCCGAAATCTTCTGATGTTTGTTAGAGAATATTGTGTAAAAGTTATGTAGTGAACAACCAGCATCATGCAGACCAAGGATCACAGCAGATAGTTCAGGAAGTAAGACATGGAGAAGTTTAAAGTAGGGTGGTGGCAGGATTATCCTGTGGGCCTGCTGATATTCAGCAGGCGAGGTAAGTGGAGCTAAATCCTTTTAGAGGCTGTGAAAGTTGTGAGGCTGTGGTGGAGGTTTACCTTCTAGCTGTTCAACAAACCTCAACATCCTGTTACGATTGAAGGAGGCAGAGACAAGGAAGAGCCAAAATGTGAACGACAGTGTGGAATGTTGAAGATTTATTTAAACTTAAAGACTTGACTTGGACAAAGTACAACATATCATCTCAGGGGGCCGAATATGAACATTCACATCTTTATTTCCAAAAATGTCTCTTCCTCCTCACAGTTTTGAATCATTTTGTGTTGGTTTATCACAAACTCAACAAGTTGGTGTTTGCATTGAGATAAAATGCAAAAATTGCTTTAGCGGTATGAATAGTTTTGCATAGTGCTGTGGTAATGGAAAAATCAGAAATGTAGAAATGCTCTAACATGTTTTCACCTGAGTCAGTTTGTCTCATTTCTGCCTCCTTTCATTTGCTTTAACATCAGCTCTGTCAGAGTGTTTCTTTAGTTTCCGTCAGAACATTTCTTGATATTTGATTTACAAGTTTCTGATCATTGAGGAAAAAAACATTTTCCTCCTCAGAGATGGTCAAATGTTTTCTCTTTTTACAGATAGACAGTTTCAGGATCGTATCTGTATTGGAGTAAAGATCCTGGGTCTTGTGATTCTCTGCTGTTTGACGATCATCGTAGAGTGGTGAGACACTTTCTAAAAGTTCATAATTTGCTGCCATACCACAGTGAGTATTGTTTTAAATATCATTGTGTTCTGCTTTTCTCCTCCATCAGTCGAACTAGATCAGTTTTCACCAACAAACAACAGAAGGTGAGGAAATAATCCAGCAGTTTCCATTTTTCACTGGTATAAAGGGAATATTCAGATTTCTAACTTGTGTTAAAGCAGAAAAGGTGATCCAATACTCTCCTGCTAAGGTCTCCTCGGACATTGGAGCCATTTGTTTTTGGATCACCTGTTGGGTGTACTCTTTTACAGTCTTAAACAGAAGTAGTCTTTAGATCACAGGTGTCAAACTCCAGTCCTTGATGGCAGCTGCCCTGTAACTTTTAGATGTGCTTCTGCTGCACCACCTGAATAGAATAATTAGGTCATTAGCAAGGCTCTGGAGAACTGATCTACACAAGAAGGAGGTAATTAAGCCATTTCATTGCAGTGTTTTTGTGCCTGTGGCACATCTAAAAACTGCAGCCCTTGAGGACTAGAGTTTGACACCCCTGCTAACCCTGGTGCTTATTGTATGTTCTTTCATTAAAATGATTTATAGAAAATGGATTCTGATAGAGAGGAGCAAACCAGCTGAGATGGTGGGGCGCTCTTCTTTGCAGTTTTATTTCTGTTTTTATTGCAATGCTGAAACAGAAGTGACCTCATGCACTGCAGCCGTCTTGTTACAGCAGGAAGTCACATGTTTTCTAGGTTTGGCTCTGCAGTAAATTCACACCGGGACCTTTCTGCTGTCTCATTTCCACAGGACACAGAAGAAGCAGATGACGACAACAGAGTGACTGAGATCTGAGCTTCATGAGACCAGGAGAGACGACCCGTTCACTGTTCACACACCCGTACTTACTACATTCTGATCTCTGTTTACATTGCACAGCTGTTCTCACTTTCAGAAGTCTTTATTATTTCCTACACACAGGTCTAATCCTAATATTGGTCTACATATTTAAAATCTGAGTTCAACTGAAATGTTTGAGAGTCAATTAGAAATATTTCCTCATTATATTCTAGCTGTCAGACTCAAAGTGTCTCAGTCTGTGGTGTTTATGTGAAATATTAAATGTTTTAGGAAGATGAGGTCACAGAATGTTTTTCTTTTATAGCTAAAACTTAGCAGCAATAAATGAGCAGGGAATATTTTGCATATTACCTGTTGCATGTAGAGCACAGCTGGGCTAACCTCGTTAAACATACGATTCTAACAGCTCACTGTCGGAATGTACAGTCCCACATTGTTTAATGTAAGATCTTAGCTTTTCTACTCCATTTGTATTCCGTGCTTTAATAAACTCTCAATTTGGCATGAAAACATTGGTTTCTCCATGAATGTACATTATTGTTACCAGACTGATCTCTTAGGGGCGACCTGTCCAGGGTGTACCCCACCTCTCACTCCAAAACATTCGCTGGAGATAGGCACCAGCACCCCTCCCGACCCCACTAGGGACAAAGGTGATGGATGGATGATCTCATAGGGTAGGGGTGTGGACTCATTTTCATTTTGGGTCATCGTCCTTGACGATTCTTCCATGGAAATTCCATCCCGCCAGAGAAAATCTTCACCTTAATGGGAGGAACAGAATTAATGGTGTCTGGAAAGTCTTTGAAGCAAAAGAGGGAAAAAAAATGACTGAAATAATATTAAACAATGTGACATTTATTCTGTGTAACTCAAATGAAAAACAAACTGTGTTGGAAGTAATAAGAAGTTGAAGTGACCCTGACTTAGTAATATTGCCCACAATGCCCTGCAAACATTTTATTGGAGGATAACTATTGTCCTCTTCTGGTGAATAGACCTTTACTTTCTGTCAGATTTATCTGATGGACTCACATCATCTTCAGATGATCAAGTTTCATTCAAATATGAATGAAAGGTAATGTCTGTGAAGTTAACCAATAATGATTCAACTTCAGCTAGGTATTTCCCTCTAAAGGTCCCCACATACTCACCATACTCTGTTACCGATATTGTCTGTGGAAAGTTGAGACTTCATAGTCGAACTTACTGACTGAGTGCCTATAATTCTCTGACCACAAATTCCTTAATTTCCCACAATCTTAGCAGATACTAGCAGGTTTGTTGAGCTATTTGGGCGCTCAGCCCTGTTTCCTCTTCATCAGAAAAGTCTCCACACACCTGTCAGTCTCTGGGACAGAGAGCAGCAATCATGCTGCACGTCCTCGCAACTGGCGGCGCTGACTCTCGACCTTATCAGCTCGGTGTCACATGCAAAACGGTTCGACGTGAACACTGTACTCCGCTGAGCAGCTCACTGTAGGACATCGAGGGTGCGTTCACACTGCAGCCTGAAGTGACCCAATTCTGATTTTTTGGCAATTCCGATTTTTTTGCCGGGGCCGTTCACACTGCCAGTAAATGCGACCTGTATGCGTTCTGCAGTGTAAACAGGCAAACAACCTGAAAGTGTCCCGCATGCGCAGTAGAGGGCGCCATAGCGTCAGCGTTCTCAGTGTTCTGCCAACTGCCATAAAAAGAAGAAGTGCTCAGTGTTTGCGGAAGTAAACATGGAGGCTAACGGTGGAGCTTAGCTTACATATTTGAAGTTGTTGTCCGGCCAGAGCAACATATTAACAACTTAATCCTCATTATAGTCCGTCATGGTTGTTGTTTTTCTTCCTGCTTGCGCGTATCAGGACGCAGAATAGTGAGATTTGTTGAGAATCAGTGACGTTCAGTTCGGATGAATGCGACCTAGGGGTGCGTTTACACTGCAGCCTGAAGTGACCCAATTCCAATTTTTTTGACCTAATGCGACCTGTATCTGATCTTTTCATGGCAGTATGAACAGCACAGGTCGGATTCTTTTTCGAATGTGACCCATATCCGATACGTATCCGATTCAAATGCGCCCTAGCGTCATATATATATATATATATATATATATATATATATATATATATATATATATATATATATATATATTTTGTATATATATATATTTTTTTTTTTTATATG
>NW_015115101.1:66818-87562 GCF_001443285.1 Poecilia latipinna
AGTCAGATCAGATGCAGAGTCCAGTCAGTAACTGTTATCCAACAAGGAGATGATTTAAATTGAAGTTTCATTTCTATTGTGGTTTGACTGCTGTATTTTTTAAGCCTATTTAACACAAAATGTATGTCATTCAGCTGTGAGGGTGGAGAGAAAGAATCAGGACAGACAGGGGAAGGCAACAGGTTGGTCTAATGCAGGTGGAAGTGAGGGAGCAACTAGTCCATCTCAAGCAATAATGTTTAAACATTATTTTAAAAAACTCTATTAAGATCTGTCATTTTTACAACTAATATATATAATGCTTTTTTGACCACATGACTTAGTGGAGAACACCACAGACAAGGGATGAAGGAGACAGACATGAGGTCAGTGATAGAGGAGACAAGTGATGACATGAGGTAGGCATTGGGGAGGCAACAAAATTTCTTTTGAATTTTGATGACCATCTTTGATTGTGTTCTTTTATGGGAAAATTAGTGCAGGCAGTCATGGTGAGTCAACCACCACAAAGGAGAATGAGAAACAAAGGTGCAGATGAGGGAGAGGAGCAGAGAGGACCAGATGATGAAGAGGGAGAGACGCACAGAGCTGCGGAGGAGAGGGCTGAGACAAGGCTTTATTCAGAAGAACCATCTGAATGGCCTTTACTACACAAAATGGGGGACACATTTAGGCATTACATGGTTGAAAATGGCCCACAGAAAGTTTCTGATGGGCCATATCCAAGATCAGAAAATAATAAAAGGTGTTTTTCCAAAGCATACTGTTTTTGTTTACTGTCTAATGGAGAGAAAGTTTAACGAGATTGGTTACTGTATTCCAAAAATACTAACAGAGTCTATTGTTTTGCATGTAAGCTTTTTGGTAAAGCTAAAGTTCTTGACACAGGCCTTGTGGGGGGGTATAATAACTGGTGATGTCTTTCAAAAACACTGAAGCACCATGAAACCAGTGGTTCTCACAAACGCTTATCTGATGTGGAAAGAACTGGCATCTCGCTTATGCCTAGGTAAGACTATTGATAGTGAACTGCAGAAAACCATGGCAGCTGAAAAAGCACACTGGAGAAGTGTGTTGACTTGAGTTATTGACTGAATACTCTTCCTTGCAGAGAGAAACTTGCCATTAAGGAGGAAAAATTCTCAGTTAGGAAATCCTAAAAATTGACATTTTCTGGGAATCCTTGAGCTCATAGACCGATATGATGTCACACTGGCAAAGCATCTTAGAAAGGCTGCCTCCAAACAAACCACTGGATATCTGACATGGTGCACTCAGAATTAATTTTAGATTCAATATCCCGCTACGTCCTGATACGCGCCAACAAGAAAAAAATATATAACCATGGCGGACTCTAATGGGGATTCAGTTGTTAATGTGCTGGCTCCGGTTAGACAACAGCTTCGAAATTGTAAGATACTCCCCACGGTTACCATCCATGTTTATTTCCGAAAACAATCAGTACTTGTTAATTTTTATGGAGGTTGACAAAACACTGAGCACACTCTCTACGTGTGAGGTGGTTGCGCCCTCTGGTGTGCATGCGGGACATTTCAGTTCACACTGGAGATAATACGAGTCGCAAGGTTTGGAAATGCGAATGAACGTACCAAGAAAATCCAATTGGAATTGGGTCACTTCAGTGTGAACGTAACCTATGCTACTCGACAGGTGGTGGTTACCAGAGCAACCAGTAACTGTCAGCTCGTCCCTTTATTGTCTGTAATTGCGGTATTGGCTCTGTTTTCTTTTCAAGTATTATATTTTAGACAAGTTTAATTCCATATTGTGATTCATGTGTAATTTTGCCATGTTTTGTATATGCTTTAGCTGTTATAATGTTATTTTTTGCTGTGTTTAATGTTAACTGGTGTCAGCTGTTCACTGGGATGCATTGTTCTGTAGTCGGGACTGCTTATGGTTATTAATTGAATTTTTATTTATTCTTTAGGGGCAGACTGCTGGACTGATCCACCAACTTCACCTTTTTCCTGTTAGGTAGGTTATAAATCTTGATACGAAATAATGTTTCATTTACTATTTGTGTGACAGTTTTTAATGTTAAATACCGGCCACTTTATTGGGTACAGCTGTCCAATTGCTCATTACTGTGAAGTAGAATCAGTCAATCACATGACATTTCGGCATGTAGACATGGCCAAGACGATCTGCTGCAGTTCAAACCGAGCATCAGAATGGGGAATAAAGGTGATTTAAGTGACTTTGAACATGGCATGGTTGTTGGTCCTAGACGGGTTTGGTCTGAGTATTTCAGAAACTGCTGATCTACTGAGATTTTCATGCACAACCATCTCTAGGGTTCACAGAGAATGGTCCGCAAAAGAGAAAATATCCAGTGAGCGACATTTCAGTGGGCGCAAATGTCTTGTTGATGCCAGAGGTCAAAGGAGAATGGCCAGACTGGTTCGGGCTCAAATAACCACGCATTGCAACCAAGGAACACAGAAGAGCATCTCTGAATGCACAACACTTCAAACTTTGAGGTGAATGGGCTACAGCAGCAGAAAACCACACTGGGTGCCGCTTCAGTCAGCTAACAGCAGGAAACTGAAGCTATAATTCACACAGGCTCACCAAAATTGGACAATAGAAGATTGGAAAATGTTGCCTGGTCTGATGAGTCTCAATTTCTGCTGCGACATTCAGATGGTCGAGTCAGAATTTGGTGTCAACAACATGAAAACATGGATCCCTCCTGCCTTGTATCAACAGTTCAGGCTGCTGGTGTTGGTATAATGATGTGGGGGATATTTTCCTGACACACTTGGACCCGTTAGTATCAATTGAGCATCATGTTGATGCCACGATCTACCTGAGTATTTTTGCTGACCGTGTCCGTCCCTTTATGACCACAGTGTACCCATCCTCTGATGGCTACTTCCAGCAGGATAACGCACCATGTCATAAAGTGCAAATCATCTCAGACTGTTTCATGAACACGATAATGAGTTTACTGGACTCGAATGGCCTCCACACTCACCAGATCTCAGTCCAATAGAGCAACTTTGGGATATGGTGGAACAGGAGATTCACATCATGGATGTGCAGCCGACAAATCTGCAGCAGCTGTCTGATGCTGTCATGTCAATATGGACCAGACTCTCCAAGGAATGTTTCCAGTTCCTTGTTGAATCTATGCCACAATAAGTTTAGTTATGTGGATTACTGAGATAAATTTGTCAAATAGCAATAAATGATTACAGAGACCATAGAGTCCTAGTAACATTAATTATTATTCTACTTTTATTACCTAATAGTATAATAGTGCCAGAAATCTGATGTTTTGGTTTTACCCTTTTTATGCATTTTCTTTGGAAGATTTAAATGTAACGATTCTATGACATAACTTGAAATTCTATTTAATTATCAGCTTTTATTTAAACTGAAGCTTTTCTTTCATCTTGTCTCAGTGAGCTGATGAAGGGATATAAGAGAGTGATGGCAGCCCTGTCTGAGAACGTGCTGACAGTCAGCATGTTACTGTGTGTCTTCTTTCTTTCAGGTGAGCTGTTAGTTCTCTCACTTTCATTTGGAGACATTAGTGGAAGCATTTATTTTTCTAGTCCCAAGAAATAGATCCTGTTTTGTTTAAATCTCCACATGCAACAGGCTGCAGTTTACGGGTCAGGAAACTGACCCGTAAACTGCTTCACAAAAATGGTCATGACACATTGTGTCTATCTGCACTCTACTTTTACAGGAGTTCAGACTGCATGTCATTCGACACACAAGGGAATCAACATTACTGCACCAAGGCATCTTGACTCTCTGAGTGGATCCTGTTTGCTAATTCCATGTAGCTTTACTGACGACAAGACAATGAAGTTTGACAGCAGAAGAAAAACATTTGGAATCTGGATAAAAACTTCAATTTTCATTGGCGCTTATCCACAGAATATAGTTCACAACAGCAGTTGGTCAAAAAGCAAATATGGAATCAACATAATTGGAAGTCTGAGTGAGAAAAACTGCACAACTGTGTTTTCTCATATGATTCAAAGCTATAGAGGTAAATACTTCTTCCGAGTTGAAAGCGGGCCGTTTAGATCAATTGCTACCTGTGATCCTGTTCACGTAAAAGTTAAAGGTGAGAGCATTTTGTTTTTATGTACGTGATATTATCAAGAGAAAATTGATTATGATGACAAACTCCATAAACTGAGTCTTCACTGTAAAGCTAAACATCTGCTGTGTAGGATCATCAACAGAGTCAGAGTCCAGAGTTAAAGAATGCAGCTTGTCAACAGAAAGTGGATGTTTTATCTAATTTTATTTTTCAATGTGATCTTTTCTTTATATTTATCATCTGCCATCTTCTTATGCTCAGCGTGTCTTTAAAGTGGAATCAGTCTGCTGTAAAATGTGTGTGTGATGTGAAAACACAGATTCTGCTTGGAGCCCCAGGATTGAAATCTCAGGTGACGTGAAGGAGAAGAACTCTGTCACCATAATGTGCTCAGCTCTCACTCCCTGTCCGCAATCACCTCCTGGACTCTCCTTGAACCTCCAACCAAACCCTCACAGACAGATGCAGAAGAACAAAGATGGAACGTTTACAACTACAATCCAGCAGAACATCACTCTGTCAGAGATCCACGATGGATACAACATCATCTGCTTCGCTAGATATCCCGTGGCTGGAGGAAAACACAAGACAGCAAATGCAGAAGTGACTCTCAGTGTTTCCTGTAAGTGATCCCATCAGAACATCATGGTTCAGCTGGTTCTCATCAATAATCTTAAGGTTTGTCACATTTTCCTCAGATGCTCCCAAAAACACCTCAGCATCCATCAGTTTAACAAAAGGTAGATGGGTGGAGCTGCGTTGCTCCAGCAGAGCTAAGCCTCCCGTCAGAGTCTTCACCTGGTTCGAGAACACCACAACTGGAGCCATGAAAGCAGGTGAAGGAGAAAATTATGGAGTCCAGGTCACTGAGGGGAAAACGTATTACTGTGTGGCCACGAATGATGTTGGTAGTCAGACATCTCCAGAGATTCGCCTGATTGATCCAGTAATAGGTAAATAGAGAAATATGGAAGGATGTTACTGTGACTGAGTCACCAGGGGATCATTTGAAAGTTGCATATGGAAACATATTTAAGCAATCAGATTTATTCAGATTTGTTTTTTCTCCATTCAGAGATTGAGCTGTCTAATCAAGTTCTTGGAAGAAAAGGTACTCATCTGTTTCTCTGAAGAATTTCCGATGCACTCACTTTTTCGTTTTGATTATTGCAAACTATCTCATTTTCTTTATCTGAGTCAGCAAAACATAAATAAAACAAACATGATGCCTGTCAGTTTAGGAGGAAAATCAAGTTTAGCTGAGCCTACAGTACATCCATTCTTTTCTGAAGCTTTTACATTTGCGGATTTTAGATTCAACATTAAAGTAAGGACTCAAGAATTTTTTTATTGTCATATCATTTTGCAATTTTTGCTTGTGGTACAAAATTCGAACTCAGGTCCAAGATCGAGAAGTCTAACAAATAAGTGATGAGTAACTATATATTCATATATATATATATATATATATATATATATGTGTGTGTGTGTGTGTGTGTGTGTGTGTGTGTGTGTGTAAATAAATAAAACGTAAGATGTAGCTGAATTAAGTGCAGACTGAATTCAGCAGTTTGAGGCTGCAGGGAAGAAACTGTTTCTCAACCTGGTGGTCTTGCTCTGGATGCTCCTCAGCCTCCTGCCTGAAGGAAGGAGCTGAAACAGACTGTGTCTAGGATGAGGAGCACCCTTCTCCTGCATTATGATGTGCGGAGGTCCAAGATGGAGGGAAGGCTGCTCCCCACAATACTCTGTGCAGCCACCCTCTGCAGAGTCGTCCTCATAGCAGTAGTGCAATTGCCATGCCACATGCTGATGGTGGTGTAGAGAACGCTCTCCACCACACAGCAATAGAAGCCCCTCAGAACTGAGTTCCCATGTCCACCTCTCTGCAGCTTCCAGAGGAAGTAGAGATGCTGATGGGCCTTCCTGACCAGACAGGAGGTGTTGGCACTCTAGGCGAGGTCTGTGGATATTTGCACACCAAGTTACCTGCGGCTGGAGACCACCTTCACAGCAGCTCCTCCAATGTACAGGGGCTGAAGAGGATCCTTGTCCTTTCTGTAATCCACTACCATCTCCACCACTGTTCATGATGCATCCCACTACTGTTGTGTCGTCGGCAAACTGCACTATATGAAAGCTGGGGTGCCTTGGCGAGCATTCATATGTCAGCAGAGTGAAGAGGAGGGGGCTCAGTGCACTGCCTGCAGCAAGCCAGTGCTGAGGGTGATGGAGGAGGAGACAGTGTTTTAGATCCTGACGGTCTAAGCTCTGTTGGTCAGGAAGTCCTTACAATGCCTGAAGTCAGTTCTTTCCTTGCCTCTCTGAGAACTGATGCTTCACCTGTCCTGAAAGCAACATCCCTGGCTTTCAGCAGATCTCTGCATTCATCCAGGGTTTCTGGTTTGGGTAACAGGTTGCTTTCTTGGTGGTGATGACATCATCAGGACACTTAGATTTGAAGCCCAAAACAGTGGAGGTGTATTCCTCCAGGTCCACCTCTCCCTAATAAGTACATCCCTCTTTTATAACCTGCCAATGTGTGCACTGAAAATGGTCCTGGAGCACAGAGGCGGCATCCCTGGGCACAGTGACTGTCTTCTTCCGAGGCCAAGATGGGAGCAAAGAAGAGCTTTGTACGCACTGTGAATGTTGGTGTACACACAGTCCAAAGTGTTGTCTCCCTCTGTAGGAAAGGTAACATATTGGTAAAAAACTGGGCAGAGCGTCTGCTGGTTTCACATGATTAAAGTCCCCTGCAATCAACTGTGAGCTAATGGTGTCATACTGCTCCTTCAATGGTTTGTTGCCGTTAGCAACCTGCAAAATGTAAACAATGGTGACGAACATCGCTGTAAACTCTGGAGGCAGAGAGTACGGTAGACATTTCACTGTCATGAGTTCTATCACCTCAGAGCAGCAGCTTTTTACCAGTCCACAGTTCGTACACCAACCTTCATTCACTGGGGAGAGAACTCCTCCCCGGTCTCCGCTCGTCACGGTCCGCTCAGAATAACTGAACGTTGATCTGGAAGGCTGAGTCCAGCGTGTTGCTGTTATATCTTGCATGTATTCAGTTTTTTCCATTTCTTATTTTCCCAGGAATTGAGAGTTCTAAAGTTCAAATTCCAATTCTCACAGCATTAGGGGTTATGATGCTTGTCTGCCTGTTCAAAATCATCATTTGGTGAGTATGATAATTTGAGTATGTGTACTTAGAAGTGTAGTTGAGTCTATTCCAGGCACTTAACTGTTCCTTCATTTGGTTCCCCCATTATGATGATGTGGGGTGAAAAAAAGTATTGTGCAAATTCTGAAAAATTCAATAAAAAGAAAACCCAAATATGCACATAAGTAAATGTAGAGCAAAATAAATCAAGAATAGCTCCATTTATAGGGTTTAAATATAACGATGTTGGTACTTGTGTAAAAGTAAAATCTTAAAAATACTTTTCAAGTGGACCCTCTATTGTAACTATCTGAAAATAAAGAAAATATATCCTATATATTAAAAAAAATTATATATATATTACCTCATCTATTTTTTTTTTCTAAATCAACAGTGCAAATTCCAATTAAAACCTTGACATGACATTTACTCTGTATAACATCAAAATATACCATTGTCCATAATGGTAATTTGATTAGACTTCTTAGCTGGAAGAACAGAAAATAAAGGTAAAAGTGGTCGGAGGCTTGGTCCTGTCTGCTCAGACTTCCTCCAGGCTGCAAATATATAAATGGTGTAGGCTATTACTCACTTTTCTGACTATAACATATTTTTCCAACTGCAGCTACTATAAAAATATCTCCAAAAAGGTCTGCATCCTTCAGACTCACTCACTACTAATTTCAGAACTGGTTCTACTCTCATATCATGAAACACAACAATAATTCTGACTGCTCTGTAATGTCTTCCAGGTTTCACAAGAAGAGATCCGAAACTCCATAACAGCTCGGTGTAGGTGTAGTACTACACTGTTCTCATGATAGAAAAACTCCCCAAGCAAATGATGTATCAATATGCTCTTTAAATTAGTCAAAATCACCTGTTACCTGTCATGACTGTTTTATCTGATTTTTTTATGTTTCTGTTTTCCCTTCTAACTTCCAATAGATTCCATTTATTGACTAACTGGGCCTTGAATTGTGAGCCAGTACCACTGGGGGAGCTGTTTAACATGAGGATCTAAACTTCTTGATAAAATATCTTGCTCCACGCATAGCAGCAGGCAGCGACAGGAGACGACATACACACAGATCTCCAAGACGAAAAGCAGCTCAGCAGAGTCTGACTGCCCAGAGGTCATCAACACACAAGGGAATAAACACTGACCTCTTTTAAATAAAGACACTTTCTGTCTGTAAGATTTCTGAAAACCTGGTTTCATTAGGGTCTTACTGCTAATTGTTAAATGATTGGAAGTTTCATTTTCTCACAATTAAAACATTGGCCTTTGTAATAATGATGGCTACATGTGTATGGAGGATGTTTTCTGCCATAATCCAAGAGCACACACTTCCAGTCTGAAAGCAGGATTTCATGTCATTTGTTCTCAAAACTTTTAATACTTTTGCTTACATTTTAATTTTGGAAGCAGGACTTCCTGTCTTTCTTCTTAGAATTTGTAATGATTGCACTCAAAACTTCTCCTCGCACTCACACTTAGTCTCTGCTCGGAGCTAATCTTCGCTTGCAAAACTCTCTGCTTTCTTGGTGGAATTTTTATGCCATAGTCCAAGAGCACATATTTTCAGTCTGAAAACAGGATTTCCCGTTCAAATGCTCGAAAGCACAGGTGGTGAGGCAACAGCAAGCTGAGCCTCAGCTTGGATTGCATGACCTCTCCCTAACCGTGCTGGCTGCCGTTCGATGGGAACATGTTCCTCCTGTCTGTATGTCGCTAACAAACTTTTTAAAAGACATTTAATATCTAAACTGATTTTCCATAATTTAGATTATGTATGTAAAGTACAGTGTTTTTTTTGTCACCAACTCTGTGTGTAACGTGTTTCGTGTGCTGAGGAACGATCACAAACGGCAGAGAACATATTCGAGGTGAGGCAGGCAGTTTTCTTGCCTCATGGCAGGGGGCGCTCATGACCCCAGACATTGGTCTTGTGACTCCACGTTTGCAGAGTGAGTGATAGCGAGCTAATAAGTGTAGCTCGCTGTCACTAGTAGATAAGTGAAGTGCAGTGATATATTGCTTTCTCTTCTCTTCCGACGTCAACGTGGAAGACGTACTTATATTTCTGCACTTAAACAGTTTTCTAAAGTGGATTTTCAATCGAAGCAGGAAATAACTAAAGGAAGATCAACACCGGTGTTCTGTCTAAAAGTTTGCTTCAAACTACGAGAAAGAAGGGTACCACTCTTCTCAAACGGAGTGGTATACCAGAAAAGACCGACTTAGTGGATGTTCTGCTCGACACTGCCTTTTCTGCTTCCCTTACCTTCTTTTCTCAGGTTGTGGCACTGTGTGAACTCAGAAGGGATTTTGTGACTTAAATAATTTTCGAAGAAGCCTCACCAAACATAAGCGGTCGACCACTATATTCAAAGCCAGATCGCATTGGTTTTGAATATGATAAGACTTGGCTTTGGATGAACTAATAGCGGTAGCTATAATCCCAAAACATTAAGCCTAAAACTATACTACTGCAACAGACTGAATGTTCTGTGCTTTGTATAGGGAATATTTGAGTGTTTTTTGGTGTTGTACGCTGAAACTGAAATGGCGTTGTTGTCGGTTGCTATGGCAACGAGGCTGTGCGTGTTTTGGTCGATATAGAGAGCGAGAAAGAAGTGGTTTTGAATTGTACTTTAGCGGTTTCTCCTTTTGTTGTGGAGCGTAACACTACTTTAATAAACCTACATTTCCACGTTTCATTGAGTTAACGGAATTATTCTACCGCGACAGCGCGGCTATGGATGACATGTAAAAGAATAGTGTCTTTGACCTCCAGCGTTATCTGCATTTGCAAAATTTCCGTATGTAAACAATAACATGCAGGGGGTCTACGTTTGTAAATCTGATTATGATTAATTCAGTGCCCCACCAACTATGAACCTCACCGCATGTCACTGCCTCCCGCCCATACTCCCATCAATACCTGCTGCTGTCCACTCCCCCACTCCCTCTTCAGAGTCCTTCATTCCCTCGCGAGTCTCACCTTCACACCTCCTTCCCTCTTCTTGTGACCATGCCCCCACCCCTCCGCCAGCCACCTCTACGGTAAACATCACTGCCAAAGATCTTAGAAGACAGCTGGTGAGACTCCACCCTGGCGAAGGCTGCAGGCCCTAATGGTGTGAGCCAGAGGGTGCTCTACGCCTGTGCTACCCAACTTCTGTGTAGTCCTCCAGCATAACTTCAACATGAACCTGTAGCTACAGAGGGTCTTTGTGATGTAGAAAAAAACCCTGCCTTGTTCCAGTGCCAAAAATGCAGCATCCCTGTGACTCCAAGGATTACAGGCCTGTAGCACTGACCTCCCACATCATGAATTCCCTGGAGAGACTCGTCCCGGCGCAGCTCCAACCCCTGGTACAATCACACTTTGGAGCTCTTGCAGTTTGTCTACCAACCCAAATTTGGATTTGAGGACGTTGTCATCTTCCTGATCAACCGTGTATATGCTCACCTGGACCAGCCGGCGACGATGGTGAGAATTATGTTTTTTTTACTTCTCCAGTGCATTCAACACCATCCATCCTGTTCTACCAGGTGAGAAGACGACAGCAATTCAGGTGGATCCCCTGTTTCCACCTGTTAGTTAGATAGTCCTGGATTGTGGACTGTAACTGGCTGATCACAGTTTATGTGCCTGTGACACTGTGTGTCAGACAGCGTTGTTGGCAACACAGGGGCGCCAGAAGGGAGTGTCCTCTCTCCCTTCCTTTTCACTCTCTCTACAATAGACTTCAGCTATTGCACTGAGACCTGTCATCTCCAGAAGTTCTCAAATGGTTCAGCTGTGGTTTGGTTGTAGCAGTGAGGGTGATGAGACTGAGGACAGGGCTGCTGTACGACCTTGTCACATGCTGTGGGCTGAACCACCTGCTGCTCAATGCCATCAGACTTTACAACGCCCAACTCTTAGTAACTTAAATCTAATCTTCTCTACACCCATTCATAGATTTATAGAATTAACATATTTGCATGTACATGCTTGTTAGTTTATTTATTCATTTATTTTTTGTCATATTGCATTACTAGCGTTAATCTGAAGGTGGAGGAAGCCATCTTTCTTTTATCTGTTATGGTTATATTCGTATTATTAATATTTAATGGAGTATTTGGATGGAGTAGCTTGTCAACAAATAAGCAATTTTCCCTTGGGGATTAATAAAGTACATTCTATTATTCTATATAAGTTATGTCACCCTTGATGTTTAGTGGTTACCATAGTAACCAGTAACTGGGATCATTCCCTTTTTCTGTTGCCGTCTGAAACTGGTATGTATTAGGATCAGTTCTGTGTTTTTTACAAGTGTTATATTTTAGCATGTATTTTAGACTAACTTAAATAAATACAGGCTTTCATGTGTAATTTTGCCATGTTTTGTTTGTTTTTAAAAGTTATCATAATTAATGTTTTTTGCTGTGTTTAATTTTACAACACAGCACCGTTGATAGCAGTTAACTGCTGTCAACTGTTCATTGGGAGCCGTTGCTCTGTAGTGGAGACTGTTTGTAGTTATTTATTGGATTTTTATTTATATAGGGGCAGAAGCTGCTGGACTGATCTTAACCACTAGCTTAACTTTTTCTCTCATTAGGTGTATTTTAAGTTTTGATAGAAAGTAATGTTTCATTTACCAATGGTGTGATAGTCTTTGAATGTGAAATATATGCTATTTATGTCAAAGAAAAGATTGGTTATATGGATTAATGACATAAATTTATGATCAGAAATTATACAATACAATCATCCTAATTTTGTAAACTAATTGTGTAATGCCAGAATTTTGATATTTTAGTTTTACCCTTTTTTATGCATTTTGTTTTAAATGTGACATTTCTCTGACATAACTTGATATTTCAATTAATTATCCGCTTTTATTTAAACTGACAGTTTTCTTTCATCTTGTCTCTGTGAGCTAATGGAGGGATATAAGAGAGTGATGGCAGCCCTGTCTGAGAACGTGCTGACAGTCAGCGTGTTACTGAGTGTCTTCTTTCATCCAGGTGAGCTGTTAGGCTGTGTTCACACTGCAGCCTGAAGTGACCCAATTCCAATTTTTTTGTCAAATTGGATTTTTTTTTAACCATTGCTTTTCACACTTCCAAATATATGCGACTTGTCTGTGTTCTCCAGTGTGAACAGGCAAACAGCCTGAAAGTGTCCCGTATGCGCAATAACGTCAGCGTACTCAGTGTTTTACCAATAGTCATTTGAAGCTGTTGTCCGACCGGAGCCAGCATATTAACAACTTAATCCTCATTATAGTCCGTCATGGTTGTTGTTTTTCTTCCCCCTTGTGCGTCAGAACGCGGAGTAGTGTCTTTTATCAAGTATCAATGACTTTCAGGTTGGATGATATTTGATTTGGATATATATCAAATACTAGGGCTGTTGTAAATGAATATTTTAGTAATTGCGTAATCAATTGATTATTCCTACGATTAATGGGGTAATCGGATAAGAAAAAGATAAAATAAAACATTGGTAAATCTAACATAACAGCAGTATTACTATCGCATATTAATATCAGTCCAATTTTTCCACATTTGAGCTTCCCTAACAGTTACTTTACTGTCGTTTAGAAAATTAACTTGTAACAATAATAGCTCACTTTCCAAGTTAACCTGAAGAAAAGTTATACAAGAATCTGAAGTTATATTCAGTGTAATAATAAAGAGGCAGGCTCACAAATAGCCTACCCATTTGTAAGCAGGCTATTATAAAAAATATCTATACTCCAGCTTTCTGTTTATTTTCAGTCAGTTTAATAGATGAACTCTCACCTTGCCCAGACATTTATAGCGGTTGTGTTTCTGTTAGCGACGGGATTTGACACGGTCTGTATTCGTCTCACTCTGAAATACATCTACCAGGTATGTAACGTCACGATGCGCTTCGCCACCCACTTGTTGCGACCGGGATGATATAAAATTTATTTTCCGGTATTTTCAGCAAAGCTACGCATCTAATGCCCAGCCGCCCGCAGTGTTCAGTCTATCTGCTCACTTGTATAAATCGTCCCCGCCGTTCGCTCTGAACCCGCAGCCCCGGGAGGAGAAAGGCTTCCGTACTCCAAGCATCGCTCCCGTCATTTTAAGGATGTTCATTGGTCCCCCGAAAAACAACCTGACATTATCATGAATCATTAAAATCCTCCCAGGCCAAACTTGGAAACTGGACGTTATGTCAACAACTCAGGCGGAAGTGAGAGCGCAAATAAAGTCCCGACCGGAACACGGTGCGCTAAATAATAAAACAACAGACTTCGAGGCAGATCAATTTTCCTCAAGGAATTTTAATAATCGAAGTACTCAAATCACTCGAGGAATCCTTTCAGCCCAATCAGATACCCAAGTGGCCTGGGTCTATTCGAAAAGAATCCAACCNAAAAACGAGCTAACATCATATATATATATATATATATATATATATATATATATATATATATATATATATATGTAGATATAATTTGTAGATATTTATCTTTTATTATTATATTTGTATTATTAATATAACACTTTGGATGGCGTAGCTTGCCAATTCTTGACGCTGAGTGGTTACCATAGCAACCAGTAACTGACAGATCATTCCCTTTTCTGTTGCAGTCTGAAATTGGTATGTTCTGTGTTTTTTACTAGTGTTATATTTTAGCATGTATTTCAGACTAACTTAACTAAATACAGGCTTTCATGTGTAATTTTGCCATGTTTTGTTTATGTTTTTAACAGTTATCATAGTTAATGTTTTTTGCTGTGTTTAATTTTACAACTGTTATCTGCTGTCAACTGTTCATTGGGAGACATTGTTCTGTAGTAGGGACTGTTTATGGTTATTTATTGGATTTTTATTTAATCTCTAGGTTCAGAAGCTGCTGCTGATCTTGGCTACTAACTTCACTTTTTCTCTTGTTTTAATTTTTGACACAAAGTAATGTTTCATTTACTGATTGTGTGATCGTCTTTGAATCTGAAATATATGAGCGATTTTATTTCCTGTACTAAAAACATATAAATTCATTGCTATTTATGTTAAAAAATAAGATTGGTTATGTGGATTAATATTGTGAATGTATGTCAGACATCACCATACCTTCACAGTCAGAGCCCCTTTCTCTGTTGCTGTCTGTAACTCCGGGGTAGAAGTCACTGAACTAATGTTAATTACCAACTTGATTTTGTTTCTCCTTGTTAGAAAAAAATATGGTGAACCTGTTGGACCTTTGACGAACAAAGAATAGTTGCTTGACCAAACCTAGAAAAACCCAAGACCTTACAGAGAAATTACTTCCTGTTTTGAACAAAACAAGCAGGAAGTGAAGCTCTTTTAACCAGAGTAATTGTGGGATTTGTTTTGCTGCTGATCAAAAGAAAACCAGAGTCCCAGTAAGAAAACTGATTATTGTACTAATTTTTTAAATTATTGTATAGCGACAGAATTTGGATACTTTGGTTTGACCCTTTTCATGCATTTTGTGTGGCAGATTTAAATACATAACTTTATATTTTAATTAATTATCCGCTTTTATTTAAACTGAAATCTAAAATTTTCTTTCATCTTGTCTCTATGAGCCGATGGAGGCATTTAAGAGAGTGATGGCAGCCCTGACTGAGAAAGTGCTGACAGTCAGCATGTTACTGAGTGTCTTCTTTCTTCCAGGTGAGATGGTTGTTATCTCACTTTCATTAGACATTACTGGCAGTATTTGTCATCTCAAGAAATAAATTCTGATTTGCTTAAAGGCTCCACATGCAAGTTTATCCTAAGCAATATTTTGCTTCACATTGTATTACTATTTACTCTGCTTTTACAGGAGTTCAGACAGGATGTTCCCAGAACGCATCCCTCGGTATTACTGCACCAGAAACACTGGAAGGTCTGAGTGGATCCTGTTTGTTCATCCCATGCAGTTTTCTAGAAATACCAAGAGAAATGTCTGATGGGGGGAGACAAAAATTTGAAGTTTCGCTTCAAAGTCACCCAGACTTTGGACAGGATTCACAGAATGTGACTTACAACAGCAGTCACCCAGAAGACGACCGTGAAATGAACATGACTGGAAACGTGGAAAAGTTTGACGACAGGAGAGAAACGATTGGAGTTTGGATAACAGATGAACATGGGGTTGAGTCCTTTCCGCAAAATGTGATTTACAACAGCAGTCAGTCACAAAACAGATACACAGTAAACATTATTGGGAACCTGAGTGAGAAGAACTGCACTACCCTCTTTTCTAGCAGACAACCAATTCAAGCGACAAAATTCTACTTCAGGATGGAGAGTGGGCTGTTCAGAGCCACGGCTGTCTGTGATCCTGTTCAAGTAACAGTTAGAGGTGAGAGATTTTTGTTTGTATTTATGTGTAAAGTTAATGTTGAACAGAGAAAAAAAAATATGATGCATTTCCATTAACTGAGACTTTGTTGTAAAGTTAAATATCAACAGGATCTGAGTTAAAGAAAGCAGTTTGTGAGCACAAAGTGGATGTTTTATCTAAATTTATTTTTTAATGAGTTCTCTTCTTTATCATTCTCTATTGTTTTTTTATGCCCCACATGTTTAAAGTGGAGTCAGTCTGCTATATCTCACTGTGTAAAATGTGTGTGTGATGTGAAAACACAGATTCTGCTTGGAGCCCCAGGATTGAAATCTCAGGTGTCGTGAAGGAGAAGAACTCTGTCACCGTAACGTGCTCAGCTCTCACTCCCTGTCCATATTCACCTCCTGGACTCACCTTGAACCTCCAACCAAACCCTCACAGACAGATGCAGAAGAACAAAGATGGAACATTTACAACTACAATCCAGCAGAACATCACTCTGTCAGAGATCCACGATGGATACAACATCATCTGCTTCGCTAGATATCCTATGGATGGAGGGAAACACAAGACAGCAAATGCAGAAGTGACTCTCAGTGTTTCCTGTAAGTGATCCATCAGAACATCATGGTTCAGCTGGTTCTCATCAATAATCTGAAGGCTTGTCACATTTTCCTCAGATGCTCCCAAAAACACCTCAGCATCCATCAGTTTAACAGCAGGTAGATGGGTGGAGCTGAACTGCTCCAGCAGAGCCAAGCCTCCTGTCAGCGGCTTCACCTGGTTCGAGAACACCACAAGTGGAGCCATGAAAGTAGGTGAAGGAGAAAATTATGGACTCAATGCCACTGAGGAGGGAATTTATTACTGTGTGGCCACGAATGATGTTGGTAGTCAGACATCTCCAGAGATTCGTCTGATGGATCCAGTAATAGGTAAATAGAGAAATATGGAAGGATGTTACTGTGACTGAGTCACCAGGGGATCATTTGAAAGTTGTAGATGAAAACAGATTTAAGCAATCAGATTCATTCAGTTTTTGTTTTTCTTTATTCAGCGTATCAGCCAGCTGATGAAATTGCTGAAAGAAAAGGTACTCATCTACTTCACTGGAAAATTTTCTGTTCACTCATTTTTTTTTTTTATTGTCACAAACTAGCTTATTTCCTTTGTCCTTTTTCAGGAAAAAATAAAATAAAAAGTTAAATAAATTTTAGTCCTATCAGTTTAGGGTGGTTGGTGAAGTTTTGATCAGCCTGCATTTGCTCCATACTTTTTTAGACTTATTCCATTTTCGAGGTTTAGATTCAAAATGCTAGCTGTCATTAAAGGCTAGCATTCCAGCCATGCTAAACTTTGAAAGTTAGTGGCAACATGTTGTATGATGCTTTCTCAACAGACTCAACCAGAAATATATGAACTCTAAAAATACCTTGCATAATCTTCAGTTTTTTCACTTTTTATTTTCCAGGAATTGACGTTCATCAAATTCAGACGACACTTTTTTCAGGAGCAGGGTTCTTTGTCCTTGTCTGCCTGCTCAAAATCATCATGTGGTGAGTATGAGAATTTGAGTAAATGTACAGAGAAGTGTAGTTGAGACTATTCACAGCACTTAACTGTTTCTACATTTTGTTGAATGCTTTCTTATTCCCAATTGTATTAAATTAATTACTTTCCTAAACATTCTGCACACAAATCCCTCAGTATGACAATGTGGGGGAAATTAATTGTGAAAATTACTTGAAATTCAACAAAAACAAAAACCTCAAATATTCACATAATTAAAAGCTGAGCAAAATAAATTAAAAATAGCTTCACAGTTACAGGATCGAAATGTAACAATGTTGTTAAAGTAAGAACATAATTACTTTTCAAGTGGAACCTCTATTGTAACCGTTAATATGCCCGAGTTATTTGTGACTAAAGAAAGAAAATATTCTACATTTAATACTTCATCTCATTTTTTTCTAAATCAACAGCACAAACTCCAATTAAAACTTTTGAATAATTTCAGATTTGATACATTGACAGTTTGAGAATAATTGTACCAAATGGATCAGTTGAAGCATTTGCTCCGCAGAGGTTTTAGTGAGCAGTGGATCAAGCGAAGCTGGAATTTTGGCTCAATTTGGCCAAATGTACCCAAAAGTGTGTTAAATAG
The DNA here is from genome assembly GCF_001443285.1 of Poecilia latipinna. NCBI lineage: Eukaryota > Metazoa > Chordata > Actinopteri > Cyprinodontiformes > Poeciliidae > Poecilia > Poecilia latipinna. The sequence continues at coordinate 84,579 of NW_015115101.1, forward strand.
TTTTTCATCTCAAAAGAGAATCTGATGCAATTAAAACTCTCATTTCTACTGTATGACTATTTCTGCCTGTCACATAACCTGTTGTCATGACATTTATTCTGTGTATCATCAAAATATACCATTGTCCACACAATAGAATCACAACAACAAATAGAAAATGAGCTCAATTGTATCCATTTGGCTCCATTTAGGAAAAAGACATAAAATGAAGACAGTTGTCAACAAATGTGTAAAATACCATGTATCAATTTAAAAAATCCAGGAATATATATGCTGAAGACTAATCTTGATTTGGGAGCCAAAGCTTCCCAAACGGTGAATGTCGACTCTGTTCCATTAAATCTATTGCTGTTCAACAACAAAACCAAACCCAGAAAGAAAAGTTTGGAACAACTCATCCACTGTATCAAAGGCTGTGTGAATAGCACAGTGTTACACACAGAAACAAAGTCACCTGAAATAGTTTCACAATCGTTGGAAAGGTGGTGGCCTCCACTTTCCACTGGCACCAGTTGGGACAGGGCCGGACAACCAGTGGTATATTTTCAGTAGAGTATTTTTCATAGACTCTGCAATGCCTGATGGACTTTTATATGTCCTCACACGTGTTTAGATCAGGGGTGGGCAACTCCAGGCCTCAAGGGCCGGTCTCCTGCAACTTTTAGATGTGTCTCAACTTCAACACACCTGAGTCAAATAATGAGATCGTTAGCAGAACCCTGGATAACTTGATTACACTTAGGTGATTCAGCTGTTGGGTTCAAGCGTGTTGGACCAGGGAGACATCTAAGAGTTGCAGGACACCGGCCCTCCAGGACCAGGATTGCCCACCCCTGGTTTAGATTGACAATGGTGTAGGGCAGGCTATTGCTCACTTTTCTGACTATAAGAAATTTTTTCCTACTGCAACTACTACAAAAATAGCTCCAAAAAAGTCTGCATCCTACAGACTCACTCACTACTAATTCCAGAACTTGTTCCTGTCTTGCATCATGAAACACAAGAATGATTCTGACTGTTTTATTGTTTCTTCCAGGTTTTACAAGATAAAACGTAAAACTCCACAACAGGCCAATGTAAGTGCAGTTATAGACTGTTCTCACTAAAGAGAATGAACAAATGATTTATCAATAAGCTCCTAATACAAGTCAAAATCACCTCTTGGTATCCATGACAGGTTTTTTGTTTTTATATTTCTGTTTTTCCTTCTAACTTCCCACAGACTCCAGTTACTGACCAACTGGGCCTTGATTTGTGGGCCAGTACCACTGAGGGAGCTGTTTAACATGAGGATCTAAACTTCTTGATTAAACAGCTTCCTCCTTGCATAGCAGCAGGCAGTAACAGGAGACGACGTACACACAGATCTCCAGATCTCTGAGAAAAAGCAGCTCAGCAGAGTCTGACTGCCCAGAGGTCAACACAAGGGAATAAACACTGACCTCTTTCTGTAGAATGTCTGTTTCTTATTAGAAAACATGTTTTTATTGGGATTTTACAGCAAATTGTTAAAATGATTGGAAGCTCTAATCACAACCAAAACATTGGTCTGTTATTGTAATAATGGTTATATCCGATCCAATTAATCTGTTTGAAATTTATGCCCAAAATTATTTAAGGTTGCTGGAAATAACCATGCAATTTTTTTAAAGTGTTTATACAATTTTGAAAAGAAATCTATTGTCATATTCAAGAAATTATAATATCTAAAAAGTGCTTTTATTTAAATCTCCATTCGTGAGGTGAAACACGTTTATATTGATTCTTTACACAGACTGTTTAAGACGTTACTTCTTTTAATTCTTATAGTTTTGTTGACAGATTATTAAAACACATTTACAGCTTTCCCAGACCCATTTAAATTGGGCTGAATAACCCGACAACCACAATAAAAGGACAGAGTCCTTATAAATGGGAAAAAAATGATTTATTTTTCTTTGAAAAATCCCAAAAGGTTGCACAACTTGTTCTGACAGTTAGCTTGTACCAAAGAAAGTAATAAAACAAAACAGGGCCTATCATCTAGTGAAAAATAAAGGAAAAGAAACCCCTGGTAATCTGATCTAACAAAAAGGCTAGCTAAAACATTACTTGAAGTATATGTATAAAATGTTTGCCCATAATTTCCAGACTTGCTACAATTGTTAACATGCAGGTGACAAGCAGGTGATCTGTTGCCTGTTCTATATAAGTTTTTAATTCCTAAAATAGCTGATTTCAAAATGTAGCGAATCTCTGCTTGCCTATAATGAAATAAGAACTCAGAGCCAGTGGCGCAAAAAGTGGATATGCAGTGTATGCAACGCATAGGGGCGCTGCACTAGAGGGGGCCTCAAAACCCTCTCTCGAAAAATGTTTTTTTCTAGTTTGCATTTTCTATATTTAACAGAATGAAATGATCAATAACGGGGAAAAGCACTGATTAGGTGCCCCTTTGCTCCTTCACCTCCCCTGCTGTCGCTCTCCCTTCCCACACTGGTGGCTGGGCACGCGCCCCTAAGAAAACGCAGGGGTGTTTTTTATATATATATATATTTTTTTTTATCTTAGACTAACACTCCACTTGACAAAATGGAGCAGCAGAAAAAAAAGCTGTCCGGGGCGCAAAACAGAAAAGGAAAAGGGAGAAGGATAAAGATGTTGGCGGGATGAAAAAAAAAAAAAGCCTTTAAATGTAGGTAAGTACCGTCAGTGTATTAGCAGGACAGGAGGGTTGTAAATAATCAGGTTAGCTAAAGCTTGCCCAATACAGAATCGTCCCATATTTGGCTGTTAAATGTTTATGCTTATTCAATATCACTACAGTGGTGATGTGATGTATCTGATTAGTCAGATCAGATTCAGTGTCCAATCAGTAACTGTTATCCAACAAGGAGATGATTTAAATTGAAGTTTCATTTCTATTGTGGTTTGACTGCTGTATTTTTTAAGCCTATTTAACACAAAATGTATGTCATTCAGCTGTGAGGGTGGAGAGAAAGAAT
>NW_015115102.1:0-15263 GCF_001443285.1 Poecilia latipinna
CCATTATCAATATATTACCTGAAAATGGTCTTTGAACGACAATATTATCGTTTATCTCAGTGATTTCGGGGTCAATTTATCGTCCAATAAAATTTGTTATTGTGAAAGGCCAAATTATTAGCCTAGCTACGACCAAGTCCACATCCACCTTCATGATATTGTTTCTCATAGGAACAACAGAACAGTGTCTGATTAATTCTGACCTCACAGTTAAAAAAGTAGTGAGATTAATTTCCAAATGAATAGTTTTAACAATTTTAAGTAAAAAATACAAGTGTTTCAGGTTAAGTGAGGAAGAAGATGGAGGAATAGAACATTTTTGACATTTAAGTGATATTCAGCTTTAACACTGGGTTCTGGTGATGTGATAGTGACAATTACAGTGCCTTGAAAGAAAAAGTATCTACTTCAATTTAGGTTTTTTGTAGCATTCAACTATTTAAAAAAATATTTTAAGTCCATTAAAATAAAGGAAAACAAATGTGAGTACCTTTTGGGATTGATCATTCTGAACGGAGCTGAATTGAAAATTCCAAACCAACAAACTATTAGCAGAAAAAGGTCAAACCCATTCATTTAAAATGAAGGTTAGGTTTATTAAGGGGAGGGGGGGGGAGAAAAAGAGTTATTCCAATAGTCCCAGCCCCGTGTGAAAATATAGTTTCCTGTCTTGGTAAAACAGGACTGAGCATGTTTTTGTTTAATTTCTTTAGAAACTACAAACCTAAAAATGATAAGAAAAACATTCTTCACATAGAACCTGTCTAACAACATGGAGTAGGCCAAGAGATCTTAAACAGCAACACATCATGTCTTAATCTATAGAAATACAAGAACATCTTTAAAAAAAAGCCATCTGTCAGTGTAGGAAGGGTTATAAAATTATTTGAAAGCCTCACTTGCTCAGTTGGGTTAGCAATAAAGACTGGATGAAATTGGCCTCCATTGGAAGGTTCCAAGGCAAGACACGCTGCCTACCAAAATAACACAAAGACCTGTCCAATATTTCCTGAATATTAGACATGTCAAGAATGTCTAACAAACTATTAGCAGAAAAAGGTCAAACCCATTCATTTAAAATGAAGGTTAGGCTTATTAAGGGGGGGGGGGGGGGGAGTTATTCCAACAGTTGAATGCTATAAAAAAACCTAACGTTTGGTGTTTGAAGTATTCAAATAAGCAGCTATGCATTTTTAGAAGGGATCTCAAGTATTCACGGACTTTAGCTAGTAGCAGACGGCTGTGGCCCGTGGAGACTGGAGGTTTTATAATGCTAACCTTGCTAACTGCTCTAACTGGTAATATGAAAATGCTTGAGTCAGATTAAAAGTTTTTATTTCTTTTCAAAGACTCTGTTTTAGTGCTTAATGTCCACTCATGGAAGAAAAGCTGAGACAAATATTCTCAGTGCAGATAAAATCTGTAACAGTAAGTCAAATCCTTGAAGAAAAAAATAACCGAGATCATAAATTCGACAGAAAATTATGATGGCAGTGTCTCTAGTGTGAGTTGGTACAGATTATGTTACACATGGTTTATTTCTTTAGTGCTTAATTTATTGCCAATGTGATTTGCCTGCGCATAATTTGAGAATAAATTTCACAACCTTATTTAACTCTAAGCAACCTTGTGTACTTTTGATCATCAAAGGAACCCATCGCTATATCAGCTCAACATTTAACTTGCTAAATTTAAACAGTCATAAGAAAAAAAATGTATCAAGAACATAATACAAGCAGGGACAGCAATTCCCTACATGCAGGAAACATCACACACTATTGATGTTTTGTTTTTTAAGTGCGCGACATCGTGGGACATTGGAGCCCCTGAATGAAAACATGCTGGTAAAGAGATGCATCAGATGCTTGTCCACTAGCGGCAAAAAAAAAAAAAAATGCCATGTTGATCCAAGATCTATCTGCGGCTTCTTCCTGAGAAAGAAGTCTCTAAGCACCGGCCCAGAGAGTGCTTAGCTTGGCGCATTTCCCCCCTAAAGCATTTCTAACTAAAGCTCTCTGCAAAGTTTTATGTGCTGTGGTGTTGCATATAGCTGGTTTTGGGTCTATGAAGGCTTTCTGCAGGAAAATAAAAAAACAAAAAACACACAGGGTGAAAAGAGCACAGCTGAACCTGACGGATTGTGAAATACAAGGACGAAAAACATGTCGCTGACTGATAATCCATTTCTGATTAGAGACTCAGTGGCCCATAGTTCTAACATACATAAAGATTGTTTAGGTCAAAGCAAATTTGACCTAAAAGCCAGAGCTGGTTCCTTTATCATAAACAGATGCAAAAAGGAGGTTTTAAAATAGGCATGAAGTGCCATTTTATAGCACAATCAAGTATCTAGGCTACCTTCAGGTGTTAAAAAAAATGCTGTAAATATAAAACATGACTTAAAATAATTTAAATTCATAGAATAACGCCTTGAAATTGGGCCTCTGTCTGTTTAAGAAGCTCTTGTTCTTTCTGAAACTCCGCCTTCATTAAGTCGTCACAACATGGCTCCTCCATGAACCATTTAACAACATTTTTACCAGCATTGCACTGAGAAGTAGCTTGTGTAATAGGCTCAGCTGATGTGCAGTTCCACCAGGTGTTTGTCAATTGCTGCTGGCTAGTCTGAAGAAGAGCCAACACTGCTATCTTGAATTTCAACAAATATTCTCAAGTATTTCTTTTTATTATTTAGCTTCACTTTATTTTTTACTTTTATTGGTTTACTGGAAGTTTCCTCATGTTTAAAGGAAGTTGTTCCTCCACACTGTCGCCATGTATTTATTCAAGATGACTCGAAACAAGCTACTGGTTTCGTTGGACGCCTTTTAGCTAATCATCACTGCACGCTGTGTAACCTAGTGAATGTGACTGTGCTGTATTACATCAAGGTCTTAGCTTTGATACATTTATTTAACAGGGAAAAAAAAGTGGGGAGTGCATCAATTGCAGATTTCTGGCAGATTGCCGATACCAACTTTTTTTAGTCTGAAAATTTACAACATAGTTGCTAAGTTGGATACATGCCTACATTGGTTTCACATGCAAGTATTGGCTAATCACCCAAAATTAAGGAAATTATGGTTGATTTATTGACTTTGCAGTTGCATTATTTACTGAATTTACAGGTGCACTCAATTTTTTTTATACTTTCAATCAGTCAGTCAATCAAGGGTAAGTTGTCTGATTATAGCAGTTCTTACTATTTTATTGGTGATTTATGTATTGGAATAAACTTTTGTTGTGGTCTTCAATAGCAATGCACTGACTCGATATTGAAAAACATTTCTAGATCGGGTATCGGTGACAATGTATCTGATCCACTGGGCAGATCTGTTCGGTCTAACTAAGCGACATCATGCTTCATTATTTATTTTACATTACACTTAGAATTCCTAATTGCACTTTCTGAACTATTTGAAAGGTTTGTTGCAGTTTATTTTTACATTTTTGACCAAGGTTGTCAACCTATTGTTTTTTCGTCAGTTTCAGTTTCTTTGTTACTTATTTGACATTGGCTATTATACTCCTAATTGAATTGAGAGAACAAATTAAATTTGTGTTGTGTTAATATGTCTGACCTAGCTTGTGAAGATATTGGTGAATTTAAGCGTCCAGTGCTGGTGCTGAGTCATCAAATACATTTGTAATTCAGTACAGTGTGATTTAAGTCAATTCAGCATTGTTCTTCTGTTTTGGTTAAGATATCAGCCGTTACTAAATCTCAGGTATCTGTATCGGTAGTGAAAAAAGTGGATCGGTGCATCCATAGTTTTCAGTTGCTTGTTGGGCAGAATGCTTTTTGCTGTTCTGCTGTTTTTCACACAAGTATAACTGATATTATAAGGTTTATTACCTGCTTGGGTAGAGTCTAAAATTTACCAATTATAGTTTTAAAGTAGCTCTTTAGCTTTATAGACATGCTTATTTTTAAAAATGAAAATGCTTTTGTTTTTTTGTTGTTGTTTTTTTTATTTTAAAAAAGCAAATCTGATTTACTTCTAAGAAAGATGTTCTTCTTTAGTCCACCTGATTGGCAGTGTGCATCAAAGGGACTTTAAAAGGATTTCAGTTCATGCAAAGTCCCACAGAAATAACAGTTGAAAAAAAACTGAAACTGTAACGTGCCAAAAGTACAACTCCTCTGCACACATTCAGACACAATCCTGTAGTCTCTTCTCTTTGTCCATGTTCACTGGAATTCAAATTATGGCCCTCTGGCTTTGACCCAAGCGCCCCCACAATGCACCCTCTCCAGCACGCTCCCGTTTAATCAGCATCTTCTGCTGGTCATTAGCTTCAACAGCAACTCTTGGCTGTTGTTTATGAGCCCTGCGAGGATAATGACTTTGCACCTCCATCCATCACTGTGACAGATGAGCCCAATTATCCCCAAGTTCTCTTTTTTATGCTGCGCTCGTCATTTTCTTAACCTGTGGTTTTCGATTGACCAGATCACAACAACAACTAAAAGCAAAACGTTGCAATACAGCTCACTTGGGGATACAGATATAAAAGAAAGGAGACAAAACGAGCGTGACGGATTTATGAAATAAAATGGCACCTCGAGAAAGAAGAACTTGCATCAATATTCTGAGGAACTGACACCTCATTCAGAGGCTGATCTTTTTTTTGCTGAACTACCAACTAAATCGCTCAAGTAGCTCTGCTTGATTTCCTTTTAAGATCCCCCTTCGATGCTCCTGCACCTGTTTGTCAAGCCAATCTGCAAACCTATTAAACAAAAACAAAAAAAGACATTGTCTTGGTGAGATCCCTCCACCCCCACCAATCTTTCTTCTATCCTTCCTCCAACACAACAGGATGTTGCTCAGTGACACAACGAGGCTACGTCTGTATGGAGACATGTAGAGGCAGGCCGGGGACAAAAGCTTGAGAGAAGAATTAAAAAACAAGAGGCAGCAGGAGGCAGGAGAGCGATATGATCTCGCGGCGCACACAGAGAGGGATTGTGTTGGAGCTGGCCTGCCCCATATACAAACACCATATTACCATAACTCCCTGCTTCTTCTTCTTCTCCTGCACTGCAGGAGAAGAGTTTTCATCTGGGAGAGAAACCCTGACAGGGGGAGGCAAAGATAAGCGAGGGCGAAGACGTCTGTGATGACAATCATGTCAACGATCTGACGACTGAGGCTGATGCATACGGAGGAGGGATGTCTTGGGATGTGCTGCATAATGCCCTCCTCCCCTCAAAGTGTGCAATAAACACGACTCGAATCAAGAGGGTTAACTTCACCAGTCACAGCCGTATTTCTCAGGAAATGACAGAACTGCACAACGGTAAATGTAAGGAATGAAAACACCATAGAGACGACTGCTGAAAACTATAGCTGGAAGATAGAAACTGTCCTGGAACAGCAGAGATGTGTTCTGTGCGATAGAGCCGACACGCCGCCTCCTTAAGGTCTCAAAGTCCGAGGGATGAGTCCCAAAGGTGCTGATGCGGAAACATTTCCTGACCTTTGCTCGGCAGCAAAGTATTCTTGTCCCGTCGACGGCTCCTTCAAAGACCTTGTGGTCTCTATCACTGAGGCCTGCTTTTGTCAGCATGCAAGTCATGTGATTGGGCTACCACAAAAATGTATTAGCAACCCGCAATGAAAAATTGTGAGGGCCTTGAACCAGGTCCTGCAGGTTTATGATATTTCCCTGGTTCAACGTGATATAACATCACATGAATGATGCTTTTTTCAATCAGATGAGGAACGTGACAATGTTCTCTTGAGTAATTGAGTCATTCATTTAGTCCTGCTGGAGCAGTGACAGAACTCCCCTCATTGTCACCCATTTTTCTGACACTCCCTTCACTCCATGTGTGAATTTCTTTCTAGTGTCAAAGGTTAGGTTCAGCATGACTGGAAAAAATTTACAAACCAGAGAACGACTGACAATGACACCGACAACTTGCTTTCAGCCACCCACAGAAACAAGTGGGAGAAGGACAGACCTGCATTACACTATTTTATTTTTTTTTTTCTGTTTTAAAACCAGAGTTTTAAAACTTTATAACTGGTAACAGTCATTTGCTATTGCCATGACACCTTTATAAACACCTAAAAGCCTTTTAGAAACCACTAAGGTCCCTATGATTATATCCCTAACCTTAAATAAAGCAGTTAGACACAGATGGCCAGGTGTTATAGTTTAAAGACTATAACACTATAAGTTGAAAGACTTATAGTTGAAAGACTTTAAGGACTTACTGTTGTTGGACTTGAGATCCCGGTGGATGACCGGCACGATGGCTTCATTGTGCAGGTACACCATCCCTCTTGCTATCTGCACGGCCCAGTTGACCAGGACGTGAGGAGGGATGCGGCGGCCGGCCAGCGCCCGGCTCAGTGGCCCACCCGAGGCATACTCCATAATGAGGCACAGGTTGGGCTCCTGCAAGCACACCCCCTTCAGGGCGATGATGTTCTGGTGGGTGAGCATGGCAAACAAATGGGCTTCCTGCTTCACGTTCTGCGCTGTCACACTGATGTCCTCGTCCGGGTCTTGCCGGGCCGCCTTCACGGCCACCAGCTCTCCCCTCCATGTACCTCGATACACTTTCCCGAAGCCCCCAACCCCAATCACCTCCTCCAAGCTCAGCTCACGGAAATCCACCTCCTCGGGATCGACGGTGCCAACCACAGCACGGTTCAGCTCCTCCACTACGCTGGTACCTGGTAGCTTGGCATATCCACTAGGCTTGAAGGAGCCGTAGTTGGATGGGAAGATGCCCACCTTGTTGTTGACCTTACCTGCCCACCAACCCTCATCCCCAGATATCTCAGAGTCCTGAGAGAGAACCTCCACCAGGTCACCTTTACGCAAGGTGAGCTCGTCTTTACAAGAGGCCTCATAGTCAAACAAGACCGTCCATACAGGGTTGGTGAAGTTCCCTTTTTGGGACTGATCCAAGTTCTTCCAGTTCGACAGCGAGCTACGACTGAATATGTTCTTCAGCGGCTCCATGAAACCTCCACTATATTGCCTGACTGGATCCGACTGCGCACTCCAGGGGTCTGAAAATAAAGTACAAAGGAGTACTTTATTGCACCTTGCTCCCTTTCCTGTCTTTGTTGTTGTCTCATCAGGGACCAATGAGGTGTGTTCAAAAGTCAGACCAACAGGTGGGCTTCAGGATTCAGGGACAAATGAAAGTGAAATGTCTTCCATTTGTTCTTGGATTAAACTCAAATCTTTCCATTTCAGCAGTCCTCAGATGGTTTGCTTTTCGTAGCATTTATCAAATATCTAAAAGTCAGCAGTGATTAACTCTCTGAAAGATTGATGTGGTGTGTGGTTTCCCCGCACATGGCTTGAGTAGATTATCATCTCATCATCCTGTGTTTAAAAGACTCTGGAATCAACTCATTATGACTGAATTTGTCCTCCTTTCCCCTCCTCATTCAGAACAACCACCTGTTGGGCAGCAAGTACGAAGAGTCAAAGTTCAAAATTAATGTTCAGGAATGAAACCGCTTACAGATAAGAGTCCAAATCAACATTTCCCACACACTTGGTAGTTCATACTCGGTTTTTATGTATTTTTAGCCATTAAGAGCAGTGGCCACCATAAGCAGGAAGCGCTGAGAGGAGGAGAAGAATAGCAGGAAAAGGAGCATTCAGTCCAGCCAACCAGTGCTTTACGACAAGTTTCAAGCGCTGACCACTGTTCATTACTTAAGCCCGAGGACCCAAAAAGTGCGTCTGAACGCAACACTGCGGTGACCACACAGGAAATCCCGCATTCCCGTGCGCCACAACATCCATGCTGGCTGTGTTATGAAGGAGCTCATACATAAACTGCGAGGCGCCGACTCTGGGAACAGGAAGAGCTCTCCAAATCTGCTTGGCTTTTCAGTCCTGAGGAGGGAAAAAACCGAAAGAAAGAAAAACAAACTATTCCAGATAACTTTAGTTCTTGTTGGGAGACCAGCGCCGGGCCCGGGTCACTTCGGTGCTCCGCTTCATAAAGACGGTGTCAAAACTGCGGAACTGTTCCGTTAGAAGTTCTTACTCCGTTCCTCTTCCTCGGTCAGCCTTCAGCGGCCAGCACCTCGGACCACTCCAACGTCGTAGCTTACAGCCACTGTGCCGGAGGGTGGGGTTTCAAAACTTTTCCTCTCCCAACAGGAAACAAAGTCAGCTGACACGCTCCCGCCAATGGGGACGAAGTAAATGCAAAACTTCCGATTTCAAAATAAATCGGCGAAATGTAGACGGCACACTGCCATACCTAAACGCGTCCGCCATTTTGTGAGTGGCAAGTTCTCTTTAAAAACCAATTTTCCTTTGAAAAAAACTGAAGTACGTTCAGTTAACTTTGATAAATGTTCTGAACTAAAGCTTATTAAATTTACCTTTGGAAACATATAAACCGCTTAATTAAATTTCTCGATTTATTTAAACTGTATCATTATACAATTACATAGTTAATAATAAATATTTTATCCAGGTGAAATGAAGTGAAAAAAAATATTTATCATTAATTTGATATTGTTTTTTGTTTGTTTGTTTGCTTTTAACCAATTAGTTGGAGCAATTTCTATTGAAATATTTCATACTGAAATCCTTGTTTATTCACATCTCACATAATTAGTGACAGAGATAGCTAAAAACACAATCTGACAGAGACTTGCTTTTAAAGAGAAGGAACAAAAAAATTTCAATTTAAAGGGCAAAAAAAAAACACTTATGATCCTTTAAAAATTGCTTTTATTTTGAAAAGTACACCATTAGTTCGTGTTTGTCCAGTTTTTACACCACGTATTGAATAATAAGCCTATCTCTGAGAAAAAGGCTTAAAGCAATTTAGAAATCAGAAAGACTTACTTATTTGAATCTTTAATGTTCGGTTAAAGAACGCACCTTTCTAAAATATATATATTGCATTTGAAGTATGCCCCAATTTTTTTGGTTATTTCTGAAATATGTTGAAACTCTTTCATCCATTTTATTTTCTTACACCAGTAATAAAAGCATTATTCTCATTCCGCTTTTTTTATTTATTTATTTATTTATTTATTTATTTATTTATTTATTGTGATTTCTTGGGATAGCTCAAAGAAAATTAACACCTTTAAATTCAGCCACTGTCTCTTTAAAAACTTCTGCATTTTCTGAAACCCTGCCTACAGGAAGTCATCACTATATCATTCTTCTTTGATGTTTCACTAGCATTGCACTGTGAGAAGTAGCTCACTTAATGAACTCAGCTGATGCACAATTCCACTAGGTGTTTGCTAATTGCTGCTGGCTAGTCTGAAGGAGTTGCGGCGGAGGGAGGCAGACGGAGGCTCAGAGGAGGAGCTTCATTCTTGGAGGCAGGGTTAGGTCCAACCAGGCTTTTTGCACAGCTGAATGGTTGCCATGGAGATTAAAGGATTTCTCAAATCCATACTCAGATTTGAGAAAAAAGAAAGAAAAAAAATTCTCACTCCAGGTATGTTCTTGATTAGAGAATAACATGACGTAAAACTCAAAAGTTGATTTCACATAATACTGTCCCTATAAAACATGACAAATTGAGACAAAGCTATATAAATCCAGAAGGGAAACATTTTGTAGCACTATTTATATCCAGAAACTTTAATCAAGCACATACATATAAAAAACTGCAAACAAATTTAAATATGGAACATGTCTTGTCGACTAGGTGTCAATTCTTCCATTTAAGGCCATATCAAGTTTTCATGCAAGTTTGCTCATATCATTTTAGCAAACAATCAAACTAAACAACAAAAAGACGCAACGCTTAAAACAATAAAATACACGTTAAACGAGACAGTCGTATTGTTAAGAGCTGAAACACAAGGTGCATTTGATTCAAGCCAAAATATTACGGAATTTCTTTTTCGTTTTTTCCTCCCTCACATTTCCTCTTGTTTTTAAAAAGTGCAGACAGCCTAGAAGACAGTAGCTTGATGGGAGCGGATGGGAATCAGAGGGGCCACCTTTGGCCCCTGTTGGCTGCTGTGTGGAAACAGTGCGCTTCCTTCTGCTGGCTCGCCTTCCCTTCCCTCCCCCGTACTGCTCTTTGTCTGAACACCAATCCTAAAGTCAACCACCCAAACTCCGATCCCACCCTCCTCCGTACCACACACAAAGAGACACACACACACACACACACACACACAGAGACACAGACACGCACTCACAAAAGAGGCTCCGCCTTCCTCCCAGTCCGCTGAGTCAACTCTTGCGCAGGAAGGATGCAGTTGTTTTTGCGGCACCAGATCCAAGTCGCCTCTTTGGTTGGGTGGTAAAAAGCTCGGGGTTAACCAAACAAATATGGCAGTGGGAAGAGGAAATGGGCTAAAGACGCTCCGAGGGGCAAAGCGGGAGCCCCCCGCCCCCGACGCTCCAAAGGTGACGACCAACATAGCAGCTCTCCTCCCAACCTGTGCTGTCTTGCACTTAATCTGATTCAAATACCCAAGGAGGAGAGGCTGCCGATAAATGCAAGGCATTGTCTTCCAGAGGGCTGCGTGAGTCACGGAAAGTGAAGCCGCGTCCATGGGAACCTTTACGCATTGCAAAATTCAGGGAGGAGGCAACATCAAAAACAAGAAAAACAAAAAAAGGGAGGCACAAAAACGGAGCCAAGGGATTACAAATCATGTGATTTGCGGTTGTGAAACGGGGAAATGAAGGAGGAAGCAGTTTGACGACTCTGCCAAAAGATGCCACAGGGTTTCAATTTTCCACTTCCAGCCGGGGAACCAAACAGCCATTTCTAAAGATGGACGCCCCAGCTGACAGTCCTAACTAAATATCTGCCTGCATTTTTTTTTTTTTTTGCACGTTGTTATATTAATATAAAAACAAATTTTAAACAACCATGCCATGAGGTCCAAAAATGTTAACTATTTGGCACGTTTTGCTCCATCACACTGGAAAATGGAAATACACAGATCAACACAAATGATTGGTGGAAGAAGTTTCACTTGGAACATAACTTGATTCTACACTGCAAAAACTAAATAAGTTTAACAAAGTAGTTTTGGTCTAGTTTGTAGTACAAACATCAGGGTGAACTTGAAATAAGACAAAAATAACTTACAAGTAACTCTAAACAAGTAGGTGCTTGTTTAGAGTCAATAATTGTTTGATGCTTATAAAAAAACTTTCATTGGCAGATTATTTTTCACTGCTTACATGGGAAAATTATCTGAACTTTTAAACTATACGACCACATAGAAATTTAAGGAGAACCAGGTTGAGGTTGTTGGTGTCCTGATTCTCTAGCGTACGACTCAGGAGGAACATTTATGAAAACTTTTTTTTATGCGGTTGAATACAAAAAATAAAATAAAATAAAAACTTCAACATTTAAACAGAACGTAACGTGAACTTGTGTTTCTTTTTCTTTTCATGACAACAAAGAAACCACAAGAGATGTCTATTTTTTTAATTGAAATGTGAACTTTATTTCACCCATACAAAATAAAAAGAACATTAAAAGTTTACAATACAGAGTAAACTGTCTCGCAACCATTTTTTAACAAGCTCGGCGCTTAATGGGAGTTCCACCTCTGTGTTTGTTTAAAATAAAGAATCTAAAAGAAGGAAAAACGAATGTTAAAGGCAGAGGAGCGAACGTTGGAGGGTGTGGCCAGAAAAAAAAACAACTTTAAAAGAAAAAAAAAAAAACATGGTCCAATATTCATTGTGTATTTTACAGGCAAACAAATTTATGGGTAAGTGAAATAATAAAAACACACTTAGATCAAAATCTTTACCCCCTGCTGATGTGGTTGAAATCAATTTTGAGTTTAAAGTAGAGACTAAATTTGAAACAAAAGTAAACAGCAGGTTGCAAACACATGGTAGGAAAAAATAAATAAATAAAAAAATTCATCTGCTTTTTTGTCGACTGAGATCAGGAACGACTAGAAAGATGCAAGTGGCATCTTAGCAATCGGCTGAAAGATGAAAGATGACGCTTCAGAACTCACCTGGGCTCGCCATCAGCCTGAGCTTTAAAAAGTTCATTTTTCTTTGGGTCGGAGGAACTGCATTTGTTTTTATTATGCAGAGAAATTTTGAGGAAAAAAAAAAAACACAAAAAGAAACAAAAAACTGTGAGGCGAAATAAACCACACCTATCCTGTCTGCTGTGGTTCACCGTGCTATACTAGTCAAGACAAAAAAACAAAACAAAAAAAACTAAACAGCAAAGAGCTAGCTTAAAAAACAATCCCCCCATCTCTACATTAAAATAAAAGCTTTTTAAAAAAATTAAAACACCTAATATACAACAAGGTTTTCTCTCTTACAGCTTTCTTCTGTCAGCGGGCTGTGATGAAGATGAAGAGTCCTCTTCTTCACTGCTGCAGGAGCCACCAGGGGGCCAACTTCATCTGGAAATAATGCTGGGTTTGTGTGTGTGTTTGCATGTGTGTGTGTGTGTGTGAGAGATAAAGAGAGGATGTTGGTGGGGAGGGGACGGAGGTAGCTAAGAGTCATAGTCTTCGTCGTCGTCGTCCTCCTCGTTTTTGTGCGGCGCGGGAGCTGGGGGGGGCAGAGCGACGCTCACCATGGAGGGATGAGGGGCAAACGCCATGGTGCCCTGGGCTGGAGCCGGATTGGCTGCTGTCACCATGTTGCCCGTGTTCCCGAACTGGGAGGGGGGGTTTGAGCTGGGAAGGGGAGGGTGCACAAGCAGAAAATGTATGATATAGGCCACTAAGGGCTGTTCCAAACTCTTTATATTAGCAGTATAAAAGACAAAGGAGGAACATAAAAATGCATGCTGCACTTTTCAGGTTTTTTTGGTAAAAATGCTGAAAATATACAGCTCTACATTCCTTAACATAACATGCTAAGAAACGTATAAAACCTTATGGTTATAATAATAATATTAAAAGGGGTGGGCATTTGTCGTATCGCTTATCATTTATCGTGATAAATTTCTTATTGCGATACCAATTTTGATTTCTCATCATCACGATGAATTCCACGTAACAAGGTTCAAAAACCCCCAGAACTGTTTGGATTGATTTCTGCGTAACACCTACCCCTAAATAATAATATAGAGCACACATCAAGACTCTTTACAGCAAAATTATATCAAGCAAAATTATATCTTCTTGTACAATTCAAATATGGAAAAGTTCAAGAGGTATGAAAACATTTGCATAGGATGTGGATAGTTCAAATATGTGAGCATCATTATAGAAAATAAGATCCTCATGTCTAAACTCAACAGAAATGTTTTTTTCTTCTGATTCCAGTGGAAAAACAGCACCCTCTACTGGTTTGGGATTATAACGTCACTTTAAAAACTTCTGAAATGATCCAAACATGCACGTCCAAATTCGTAATTCTAATGGAGGGCTTTTAGTAGCCATAGAGACCTGACATTATTTCTGTTTCAAGCTTAATAAATCATCTCTAAAAGTAGAAAAAAATGTTAAATTAAAAGCACTTTGATTTAAAGTGCTTTTAATTTAAGCACCACTTCACCTGAAAGCGGTTCTATCATTCAGCTTCCAGTTTGTTCCCTGTCTGGTCACTCGTCTCTACCTTTTCAGCCGCTCTGGGCTGTCGGAGAGACCAGCTTTCAGACGCATGGCGTCTTCGTCTCCTCACCTGTGGAACATGGATGCAGCCTGCTGGTTTGTGCTTGACTGGGAGCCGTCGTCCTCGTCCCCGTACGTCTCGCTGTCTTCAGAATCTTCCTGTTTTCACCGACACAAAAACACAAAAGTATGTGGGGGTTTTTCCCCTCCCAACACTAACATGAAGGCTCAAAGCATCACTGTGTAAATTATCTCCCACCTCTTGCTCTGACTCTGTTCCAGAAAGCTTCTTGTCTTTGCCTTTGGAGCCGGCTCCCCCGTTCTTGCGACCTGATCCTGGCTTTCGTCCCCTAAAAATTACAAAAATTAAAAAATAATAAAAAAAATAAATAGATTTTGTAAGGAGAAGTGGAGGTAGGTGCTGCTTCCAGGAACTTTTTCCAAACAGTTCAGGTTTCAGTTTGTGACCTCAGTAAAGAACTACTTTGGAACTCTAAAACAACAAATGCTTAAAGAGAAGTGACTTCACAACATAAAGTCAGAAAATGTTTACATTTGCAGTTAAAAAAAAAAACATAACCAAGGCCATATTTAAAGTGTATTTAATCTTATTTCGAACTCTTTCGGAGTTGCTTTGTGAAAAAATGTCAACCAATCAAGTTTAACAACAACTGTAAGTCATATTTAACATATTATGCTGATATTTAATTAAATCCAATCCAAAAATACTTTTTTAATACAAATTAAAAAGTTGTTGTAACTCATATCAACCAAGTATCTACATAGAGCCATTATGAATGACCATGCTGTGGGCAGAAAGGGTCTCCAGTAGCAGTCAGTGTTGCAACGAATCAGAAGACGGTTTCTGTATGACAGTCATGACATGCTAACAAATGGGGTCATAGTTCAGAGAAAAAACTGTTCCCAATTGTAAATTAAAAGAAAGAAAGAAAAAAAAACTTGTTGCTATGGTTACACATTACAACTGTCCAAAAGCAAAACCAGAGGGAATAATTGTCCTTAATCAAAAAAAATAACAGACAAAAAGAAGAAATCAGAACTAAAGTAACAGATAACATGCTAAAACCATGAGGGGGCGCAATTTTTTATTTATTTTTATTCACGAATGAATGGTTTTTGACTCTATTGTACTTCCCTAACTCTGAGCAGTCTGTTCTGTTGACCCTGACAGAGCGTTGGCTCCCTGAACTACCTGCGTGGGACTTTTTCTCCTCCGGCCTCGGTGTGGTTCTCCTCGCCCTCGCCCTGCATGTCCGGCACAGACGCCACCAGGTCTTTGAGGAAGTCAAACTGCTGCTCCAGCTCGATGCACTGCTTCCTGCCAAAAACAGATGCAACGGGCTTTAAAAAAGAAAAAGCACTAGCCTTTAAAACCTATAGTAAACCTGTTCCGAACGGAGTAACTCACAGGTGCGACATCGTCATGGTTTTGGCGTTCCTCGACTGGGTGACCTGGCAGGCCTTCGTCAGCAGCGACTCCAGGAAAAGCTCCAGAGCTCTCGCTGAGGCTTTGCTTCAGGAAAATAAACCGTTGCAGGTCCCAATCCGTGGTTTTTGTAGTAGGTTTTTGAATTCATTCATGCAAAAAGAATAATTCACCAGATATTACTCTGATCACGTTAAAGCACATGATGTTTGCACTATTTTATATTTGAGTTTAGGGCTGAAACGATTCCTCGAATGATTCGAGTACCTCGATTACTA
>NW_015115102.1:18517-19243 GCF_001443285.1 Poecilia latipinna
CTTTACCGACGAACCGCACAATAAATTTCATATCCCTGTCTGAAGAAACGGGTGGCGGAGCGCATCGTACATGGCTGGTAGATGAGTTTCTGAGTGGGACCAGTGAAGGTGTCGTAAATGTCCCCTATTGCTTCCCCCGTGTTCGTCCCCCGGTCTAACGGTTCGTCAGTCCGCTGGTCTATTTCCTCCCCTCCACCCCATCTTACGTTCGTTCATTCGCCCTCTCCTCCCACTCCAGGCGGCATTTCCCGTATTTTCAAACCCAAAGCGTGACAGGTTAGGTGGCAAGGTGAGTTTAATTAATCTATTAAACTCACTGAACCTAAACTCACATAAACTAAAAGCTGGATTGTAGACATTTTTATAAGCATATTTGTGAGCCTGCCTCTTTATTAAATTCAATATAATTTCAGATTTTTGCATAACTTTTCTTCTGGTTAACTTAGAAAGTGAGCTATTATTGTTACAGGTTAGTTTTCTAAACTACAAAAAAGCAACTTAGGGATGCTCACATATGAAAAATTGGACTGATATTGATATCTGATAGTAACACCTGTATTATGCCAGATTTACCAATATTTCATTTTATAATTTTTTTTATCCGATTACTCGAATAATCGATAGATTACTCGATTACTAAAATATTCGTTTACAACAGCCCTAGACGTACTGTTATGGGTCAATTTGACCCGCCATACAAGTTGAAGGGTAAAAAGATTAAAACAA
>NW_015115102.1:22757-39960 GCF_001443285.1 Poecilia latipinna
TAAAAATAATAAAACAAAGCAACCCATCATGCCGTTCGGAAAACTATTTTAAAAGCCGAATGTATTTTGAAGGCATAACCTTAACATAACAAGAAAGGTGAAAATAAAATGAATAAAAAGTAATTTATTCAATTTCTTTAACCGGGACTAAATTTGAAAAATATACCATTTTTTGTACCCAATTCAAAAAGCAACACAAACAAAAAAGGGTGACTTTTTTATTTCTTGATTGTAAATTAAAAAAATACAGAACAGAATTTTTTTTTTGCTTTTGGTTGTTTTGCCAAAAATGAATGTATCTGTATGCCTGGATTATCATACAGGATCTTGAAGACAGTAAACATCATGCAGACTCCAAAATAATACATTTTGTGTATGTATATAATTTGGAAAAAGTAGAAATTGTAACGCCTGGAACGTTAGCTGGAGATAGGCACCAGCACCCCTCCCGACCCCACTGAGGGACAAGGGTGTTCAGAAAATGGATGGATCAGAAAATGGAGAAATTGTAACATGAGTAAACAAACTACACTCCAATGTGCAAATATGTATAATCAAATGTGGGCAATATGTACACTTGTGGGTATACAATATATATACCCACATATATATTGTATATATATATATATACATCACAAAAGATGTGTTGTCTTTTGTCTTTTTTCTTATGTTTAACTATTATTATATGTTGTTTTGTTTTCTTCTTACTTTTTCTGACTTTTTACTTGTTCGAAATAAATAAATATGTCATCATTCAACAACACGTAATATCAGCAGAGAAACAGTTTTCTGTCAGCGTGAAAGTTGTTTACTGCCAATTAGCGTTCCTTAAAGTAGACTTAAAACGTTTGGAGGCATAATATCAAATGTCTCGCATACAAACACCTTAAGCCAGAAGGATACAGATTATAACGGGAACTGCTGCAGCCACTTTGCCTATTTCTTCATCTGTCTGCATGATCTTCTTAATCCTCGCCTGGAAGGACAGATCTGATGTTATTTCCATGCAAACACTCAGAGTGTTCAAATGAGAAAACTGTGCGGATAAATTACTACGGATTTTAAGCAGAATGTGCAGGATGTACCATGACACCTCATGCACTCACAGAAGACGTACAAATAATGACATTTCTAAAAATTCAGCCTGGGTTAGCTGTACATGCTAAAAACAACGACTCCTGGAAGCTAACTTTGGATAAAAACATGAAACATAAGTTAGTTTAGTTAGTTTAATTCAGAGAAACCTACGACTTAACCGTAAAGAAGTTTGACTACTTTAGCAAATACTTTCCGCTAGCTCTTTGGCTTTTTTTTTTTTTTTTGGCTTTCTGGGCAATAAAAGACACCCGAAGCCCCTCAAGTTTAGCTACAACAAATAGCATCTCATTTTCACTGTTAGCTAAAGTTAGCTAGTGCTGACGCCGGTAGATATAAAGCTTTCAACTCACCGGAGGGAATCTGGCGTTGTATTTCTTCTTTTTGCTGGGCATAATTAAATAAACTTTGTTGTTAAAGTAAAATAAAATACAAAAACGCTCGGGATTATAAGCCTACACCATATACAATCCTCCTCCAGTCCCGGCTAACTTGTTAGCACGTTGTTGTCAGTCGTGTCAGTTTGGTTCCGCAGGGTCTCAGCGCCGTCAGCCTCAAACAGAGTTTGTTCCGCATTTTTCTCTGAAAAAATAAATTACATTCTACATTACAATGTGGTAGCTATAAATAATAGAAATGTAATGAACCCGTTATACAGTTTGTTTTCGAAGTTGTTGTTTTTGTGCAGAAACTCCTAATAAATAAAACATGTTTATCGGTAAAAATAAAGCACTTTTTAAATTATTATTATTCTGTAATGAAGCAAAGAAAATGACCAAATATTTTAAAGGAATATTTAACGATAATTCTTTAAAGAAGAGAGAGAAAGAAAAGGGACATATATTTTGATTACAACAGAGCTGCGTCATCAAGCTGAAGTTGGTATCTGAATCGCATCCGCTTAAAGGGCTAATTTGAATAATTCTAGACTATTTCTGACCAGCTTTGACAGTCAAAACTGGTTTGTTACAACTTTAATGAATAAAGATTCACAAAAATACAACATAATTTGTGAAACTAAAAGGAGAACTGCTTCAATGCTTTTTGTTTTCAGTATTACATAGACTACATCATAGACAGATTCTAATGAAATCTTAAAAACTACAATATTTAGATCTGTCACACCGGTTTTGCATTTCTCTCAATTTTTCGCACTATTTCACAGCGTACTGCTGTCACCTCTACGTTTTGTTTGCAGTAATTTCTGTCAATTTGCATGCAACACTGTTTAACTTCATGCCTACTGAGTCTTCTACATGGCTTGCACTAAACAGAACTTCTTATGACTTTCTTCTTTTTGGATAAAGGCCAGAAAATATAGGAAATTATTATTTTTATTACAGTTCACAATGACTTGCTGCTTTTTATTGGAAACCTATTTCCACCATAAAAGAGCAAATAAAAGTTCTACAGGAAGTTTTAATTATGAGTTTTTAGACAATTACATTTTGAGGTTACTAAGAGAGAAAACGTGAAGGCTCTGTAGAACATTTCAGACCAAGTTTGATAAAGCCAAACCTTTTAAATATTGTATTAGATGCAATCAAAACTCCAGGCCTATTAAAACACAGAAATGTCCCTTTATTAAAGTTTCAAATCAGAAGCTAACTTTAACAACATCTCTGCTCCCTGGAGCAGAAAAAGAGCCACACTGGCTAACAACGTGAGCTACAACAGGTAGACTGACTACATTTATGCTCCACGTCTCATGACTTGTTAATTCCACTGACTGCGTGTGTATTTTATAACGCCTGTTGCGTTTAAAAGTTACTTGTTAGTACGTGCTGCTCCTTAAAAATTGCTCAAAAAGTAGTTTTTATGCTCGAAAGTGGCTAGCTTAGCGGGCTAGTCTCAGCAGGAAGGCAGAGGTAATGTTTATTTCTTCTCTAAGCCTTAACTGACGGGGTGTGGAGGGGTATATTGGCCAGAAAACGTTGGTTTGGACGTTGTTGCTATTTAGCAATTGTTGGGAGTGTGGAATTCTAATTAGCAGTACGGACGAGTAAAACAAACCGACTTAAACTGTAGCACTCAGCAACTGCGTCTGCTCTCCCCACTCAGGTTTCGTTCATCAGTCTCGAGCGCACACTTGACAGCATCATGGAGGAGGAAGCCCCCGCGGACGGTGAGGCGGAGACCCCCCTTTCCGCAGACACCTACGCCGCCGAGGCCATGGCTGCGGACATGGACCCCTGGATCGTTTTCGACTCCAGAAATACCCCCCGGTCCGAGTTTGACGGCTGGCTGGAGAGCAACAGACCCTCCCAGGTGTACCGGTTTGGGGACGAGGACAACGGGGTCAGTCGCGTGGGGTGGATAGCCGTGCTGGGTCCCAACCACTGTCCGTCTACAGGTGACGTGACTGGTCTCCAGGAGAGCTGGGACAAACTACTGGCCAGTTCCCGGCCTGTCACCTTCCAGACTGTAAAAGAACTGGCCCTCAACCACGGCGTGCTCTCCGGAAAGTGGCTCATGCACTTGGCCTCTGGCTTCAAGCTGGACCACGCGTGGGAGTGCGTGGCTAGAGCAGCCTTGGACGGGAAAATCTCCCTGGTCAAAGTGAGTCCTTACAACCCCAAGGCGGAAGGCAAGCAGGTGATCTGCGCCTATAACCAGAACTTCACAGACGAAGGCGAAGTAGTACGGCTGGACTCCTTTATCCGGGCCACGGGCGTCAAATGCCCCCTCTCCTACAAGCCAGACGTCTACACCTACCTGGGGATCTATCGGAACAACTGCTGGAAGCTCTGCCCCACCATCTATGAGAGCAAGTTTGACCTGGAGTGTGTGCCAAGGCGCTCGCACATCATCAACAAAGTCACAAATCTGGAAGTAACATAAGGAAGATTAGTTGGGTGCCTTTTTTCCCGGACTGATTTTAAGACGAGGCCTTTGGGTGAACCTGCGCAGTAATCAAAACTGATCGAGTTTGGATCTCAAGTTCTTCCATTTCTTTTGACTGGCACATTTTCTAAGTTCTACCTGAATGGAACCTTTGAATAGGTTCCATTCAGGAATAAAGCACTTAAGGGACTGGCTGGATTGTTTGAGTTATATGCATGACTTCAGGAGGTGAATTGAGTTATGAATTTATTGATTAGAAGAAATTCTCTTTTTTTAGCTTTAAATCGTGTTAAGTACTGCATATTACACTATTTCCAAATAAAACACACATCTTAAGAACTTTTTTTCTTTACACGGTTGTGGTTTTTATTGGCAAAGAGTGTTTTGAATTGGGACAGTCATTAATTACAACAAATTGCCTCTTTATCTAATATATCCAATACCATACGTAAAAAAAAAAAAAAGGTAGAATAACTTGAAAAAAGCATGTTACTACTTATAGTTTTTACATAAGTCTTAAGCTGGTTTTTGCTGCAGGTTCTATCGGGTCTTAAAAACAACCTGAACCATGACTTCACCAGAATAAATCCTCGGTTTAGTAAGCATACTCTTAAATCGCTTATATGGTATTTACATATAGACCTTCATTTGGTTTCTTACCACATTCAAATGGTAACTTAAAGACCTTCAGTGAGCATAAAAATTAGGGATACACTATTTTTTTACATATCGATTCTGCAAGTAAAACTGGGCTGATACAATTAAAGTTTTGGCAGGGGATTGTCTAAGTGGTATTTGTTTAGTCATGTGACAATAGCTGCATTTCCATAACAAGTGTGCGCAAAACTTTGTAGATATTCCGCTAATGTAAAAAATAAAACATTTGCAATTGTGGTTTTTTATTAAATATGAAATGAAATAAAAATCACGTAAAAAAGTGTTTACTCAAGGTCATTTAAAAAAAAACAAAAAACATGCCACACTATCACTCTACTACTTCCTGTCCTCTGGTCCGGTTTCCAGTATTAACGTCCATTGTTAATCACATGACTGGTGATGCAAAAAAGTGGTTCCATTACAGTTCTGCAAAATACATTAATTTTGATACTTCATCCTCGTGCAAAACTTTTTTTTGTGTTTTTATTAAGCAAATTTTATTTCGTAATTCCAATTTGTGCAATTAATACGGTCAATGGAAACACAGCTATTTATGATGTCAGCAGTGTGGTTGTTGAAAGGGTAGGGAAACGTATATATAGTATCAATTACCAGCTATAGCAGTGATATAAATATCGGCATCGACCGCATTTTCATATCGGTGCATCCCTAATTAAAAATTGAAGTTAACTGAAAGTGGTATTGGATAAAAGCAACAATGGATTTGCATAGGCTTCCCTCTAGATTAGATTACATTCTAAGAAGTACCAGCCTGTTTATTTTATAGCACAAAAAGCAAGATCAAACACTTCTGTGAAGTAGGACTGGGCGATAAAATCAAATTTTATCAATAACATTTTTGGTTTTGAAGATTTAATTTTTAGAAAATCTTATTTTTTTCCCCCACCAATGCATTCCTTTTCTATAGTTCATAATGATGACAGCATGCCCACAGCTCATCTTGCTCAACAAGCATTTTTTACAGCTTGTATTTATTTGGACTTTGAATTCCGGTCAACTCTGATGGGAATATTAGAAACCTGGCCACTGTCTTACTAAGCATTTCCGCTCCATTGTCCCCCTTCCATTCACTTGGATTCCACCAGAAGAATTTCGACTGGGCCAATCGGCAAACAGGAGAAGTTGTGGATGACGGTGTTGTTTTTCTGAGCCATTTTAGAATTACAAATAGTTTGCCTGTAGTTTTAGCAGTGGCAAAGGAGTGGCAAACAGAGTTCATCCCTCAAGGAAGCAATTGTTTCTCGATAGCTGAGGGTCTGGTACTTATGCACAAAGTAAAGCGTAGGAGAAGGGGATGACGTTTTTTTCAAGTTAGAATATTAGGCCAGAATTTTTAAAAAATGTTTCAATTCCGAAAATAAGATAAAAAAGTATTACAAGAATACAGTCGTATCAATGTGAGAATAAAGTCAAAATAATGTATCACCAGAGTACAGTTGTAATATAAAAAGAATGCAGTAATCATTTTATGAGAACTCCGCCATTAAAAATAAAAACATTCAATGAAGAATATTGAGCATCTTTTAAAGTTATACTTTGGCATTGCTGTTTTTTTTAATCCGTTGGCTTTAAATTATCAGCAGCAGCAGGACTTTGAAATTGTTCACTTTGAAGAAAACTGCACACACTGAAAGGCTCACGTTACATCTCTAACTCTTTTTTTCTCTCTAACCCTTTTTTCCAATCATCAAAAATACTTTTTTTGTAATTTTGGTTCTGGTTTAATTATGTCATTATTCTGCTAATACTTGGTCTATTTTCTTGTAATTAAACAAGAAATTTAATTGCAAATTAAATTTTAAGCCATATCGCCCAGCCCTACTGTGAAGAAAATTATTTTTGCTACCAAAAATTATTCCATTGACAGTACAAAAAACCCCAAAAACAAACAAACAAACAAGCTACACATGTTCTATTCAGAACAACCTTACTGACGTATTCGTCAAAACGTCTTTACCAGGCATGGGCCAGCTACAGTGGTAACCTTAAACACTTAAAATGTTTGGGCTTTTTTTACTGTAAAAATGTTTCCAACAAACCGAAGTTCCAATAGGTGCTGTCCCCACCTGTTGCTGCACACTTCTGGTCAAGAAGAAATGTTGCAAAGTAAGGAGATTGGTGACAATTTTAAACATAAACAATTGAGTTAATACCACAGTATCATGGTATTTTCAATTCAAATTTAAACCACTGTGATGACCTTTGTTGACCCACGCCCAGTCTTTGCTAGTGGTAAATCATTATCCATGGTTGTTTTCAACGAGCTGAATGAAATCAAGATGCGTTCAGTCCTGTGGTTTCTCAGTTGGTAATAGTATTTCTATAAGTTTGTCCACAGAGAGAACTTTTGCTACCTTAAGCCTCTTCGACCCGTTTTCAGTCCAGGATCCTTTATTGTGTCTGCATTAATAAGCGAGTCTTTAGGGAAGGGATTTACAAATCGTCTGTGTTGGAAAAACAATTAAGTTGGGTGACCTGACACAAAGCCAGCTTGGCTCCCGCTGTTAAAAATGGAGATGAGGCGGTCTTCATCGGCAGACATCAGCACGTCGAAGTCATCCAGCACGGCGGGCTGCTGGTTGTTGTTGTTGCTGGACGCCAGGACAATCATGTCCTCGTTCCGGAGCAGGTTGGCGATGCTGTTGGGGTAATTCATGTAGGTGCTTCCTGGGTTGTTGATGTGATCTGAGAGGTTCTGGGATGCGGCGCCGTTCTGGGAAGCAGCAGCCGAGCTGGAGAGGACTCCCTGTTGGGAAGATGTCAGCATGGATGCAGCAGATCCTCCCTCGCTCATTAGGCGCGGGTTCAGAAGGTCCTCGAATTCATCCATGTTGAGGCTGTCCAGGGTGCCTGGCACCGGATGGTCGGTGAAGTTGGAGAAGTCCGGGATCTCGTCGTCCACTAGCGGGGGGTCTACCCGGAACTGGGAGTCCTGCAGAGGGAAGGTGCTGCCAGTCTGTGGGGCGGCAGCGCTTCCCTGAGGAGCCGCAGACTCCTCGGCCATGGGGGAGGAAATGTTGGGGAAGAACTCGTGAAGGTCCGGCAGGTTGATAGTGGAGTACTCGTTGTTGACAGCGGTGGAGGTGGTGGAGGAGGAAGGGGCCGACACAGAGCTCATCGTGAAGGTCTGCACCGGGTTGGTGGGGCCCAGCTTCAAGCTCTCCATGATCTTCCAGGTTTGGTTGGTAGTCGCCGTAGAGATGGACGAAGATGCCTCAACCTTAGGCTGGACTGAGAACAGCTGTCCTGGTTGATTGTATGAGAAGGGTTTCAACCCACTGGCAGAAGGGGCAGCCTCTGCTGCTGGAAGAAAAAACATCATCAGATTCCTGTCTGAAAACCAATTCAATGCAAGGACTAGTAATACTTCACAGATTAATGTCAGGTACTGGAAAATGCAGTGCTTGGCAAGGTATTCAAAGAGAAGTTTCTATAAACATCAACTTTGAGGCCTCGTTATATCCACTAATACAAACATGTCAGTGAACAGTTTTAGAAAATAATTTAAACAGTGGCTGCTGAATACTCAAAGCTGAATTTATGTTTTAAATTTATATCTTTGAATGAAATGTTTTAATATTTTTTATAATATTGCTTTTTAAAATTAGTCATCTGTACCACTATTAACCATTCCTTGTAATTTGCTGTTAATTATGTGTTTGTCTATGTGTGTGTTTTTCTTTATTTTTCCACTATCAAACGATGAGAAATAACCTTTTTGCTAAGGGCAACCTTCATTGTGCATTGTCCCTTATGAAGTAAATTCAAATTTATGAGTGGTGGGACTCAATTCATATTTTTTACTGAATTAACTGCAGGGTCTATAATTAATTCATTGCAATTAATTGCATTTTAATCAAAAACCATATTGAGAAAAGAAAGTTTTAATTCAAAAACACTTTTTGGTGGTAAATTACAGGGCCAGTATGTCTATTTATTAACGGGCTAACAAACATACAATAAAGACATTTGTTGTTTCTAATCTGTTATCTAGGTGGTCCTGACCATTCATGGAACTTCTTTAGAAATGTGGACTGTGGACTCTGACATTAGCACTGGGAACGTCTGTGCTGCTGTAGCATGTTTTAGGCTTGAATAGCTTCGCTGACAGGCTAACTCATTTTAACCCAACAGCAGTCGTTCCCAGCATGTCATCCGACCGTTTTTGAAGAAAACAAATTTATTCCCAGTGGGCTAAGAGAAGAGGCTTTGTCGTCTGTCGCTGTTTGTGGATGTCAGTTGTTCGTCACATTTACTGGTGTACCAGAAACAATATAAAGGTTCCTGCTCTAGATTTTTTTTTTATCTATGCAAAACAAAGAAAATTCCGTTAACATTTTAATGCATTAAAATCTATGTAGTTAATTAATCAGATTGAATGTGTTAAAGTCCTGGTACTAATATTTAAAAATGTATTTATGTCTGGTCCATTTTACCATATAAATGTATTTTGACCCAAGCCATTCCAGAATGACATGTTTATGGAGAAGCTCGGTTATACTAGTCCTAAATTTTGTACACTTTTGGTCATCATTTTTATGTTAAAGGTGTGGCATGTTGGGTGTGCTGTGGTGGTGCAGGGGTTAAGCACAACCCACATATGGAGACCTCAGTCCTGCTGTCACAAGTTCGATTCCCGGCCTTGGTGACCTTTCCCACATGTCCTCCCCTTCTCTCGTTACCCACTTTCCTGTCAGCTAACTAGCCAATAAAACCTTAAAAAACAAAAGGTGTGGCACGTGTGGATCAGCATTCCCTCTCAATTCGTGGAGTTACATTTTAACTTTTGGAAGATTGTTATGATGTGCAACTGTGGCAACAAGGTAATATTTTTTCCAAGTGAAAGCAGCTGATTAGTGTCTCAAAAACTCAAACGACACATGAACTATGACCCCAAATCCCAGAGGAATTAACCATATTGCCATAGACACAGATTTAAAGAGGAGCGGCAAAAGCAAAGGAGGTGCTCACCAACAACTGATGGCGTCATCCAGGATATGTTATTACGTTAACAACATTGTTTTATGTCTTCCCTGATCAAATTAATAAAACCGACTCCGAACAATAAGTGGATGAGACTAACTCACCTGCTTGGCTCATTGAAGACAGTTTAGCTGCAACTGGTCTCCGTGTGAGGTTTATGCGCTGTCTGTCTTGTGGAACGGACACTAGAATTTTACAAAAAGTGCTTGTTAGTGGAGTTTCAACGTAAGCATAATGATAATTACAAAAAGAGGGCCATCCAGGTCCTAACATACCAGTTGATAACATGGATCCCAGTTTCAAGCTCTGGAACATGTCTCCTGTACGCTTTCTCTTCTCAGTCAGCCTGTATTCATCTGTAAAGGGATCATCGAAATGGCAAATTGTTAGGTTTCATACACTTTACATTATTTTATCAATTATTTTCAAGAGCCTTTAAGTAAAAACTGAAGTCTATTACCTGGGTCAGCAGGTAGGAACTGAAAGTCCATCGGCTCACTGACTTCACGGTCAGAGGGCCGTCTGAGCTGCATCTTCACCTTAATGGGCTCGCTGAGGTTAGTGTCGCGATAGGGAGGTGTCCGGAAGACAATGGCCACCTGCCGGTGGACGTCAGCCTGAGAGAACGTGCCCTTCCCCTCCCAGGAGTCCTGGAAGAACCGCACCTCGATGTCTTCTGCAGGAGGAAAGGCAAACCAGCAAGATTTAGATATGAATAGCTGGTAAATGCTTGCATATCTACCAGCTTTGCTGCAGTCTTTGCTGCAGTAGTTGCAGTGAAAAGTGTTTTTAAACAGTACTAACTCATAAATGCACAAGACTTTTCAGATTTTGAAAACCATTTGTTCTTTTCTCTAACTTCACAACTAGGTATTATGTGTTGGTCTATACCATAAAATCCCATTAAAATGCACCAACGTTTGAACTTGTATGGTAATAAAATGTAGAAAAGTTCAAACGGGTATAAAAATGTCAGGTAGCGTACATCTATACCTGTACATAATTAAACCGATTAAACCGAACATATTTTGTTCATTCAGACACAGTATTACTGCTTTGTTGTACTCTAACCCTACAGCAACAGAGAAACAAAACCCTGCAGTTGCAAAATGACGTCATCTGAAACCAGAAGGTTTTGAAACGGAAGTTTAATGCTGCAGAAAAGTTATTTTGGGCCATAGACAGCCACGCTCAAGAAGTCATTTCATGACTGACAGGACTACAACTGAACATCTGCAACAAACTGCAGTGGCAGCTCATTTTGGGCACTTGAGATAAGTCCGATACCAAGTCACACGACCGTACGCCTTCCGCTGTAGAAACGTTATCGGTCGTTTTATTTCCTAGATCAGGCGTGTGGCCCACAAGCTCAGGACTTGTGGGCCACATCCGGCTTGGCCAACGTACTATTTTATCTGATCAGTACGTGTAATGTGACAGGCCTGCAAGCTTTTTACGACTTTTACTACCCTTTCATAAATCCTAAAGAAGGTTCTCCACTTTTTTATATGTTCTCCATTTTGTATGGAAAGGCTAAACCGTGGCTTTCTGTACTTTCTGGCCTACTTCACTTTTACATAAAGGCTTCATTTATGCGGATTGTGGCTTCTATAGGACAAAAGAAAAAAGTAAAAATGCGATAATTCACAATTCATGGTTTGGGTAGATTTTACACAAACTAAATCATCATTTGAAAACATCTCTTTGCATTTTACGCAATCTAAAAACGAATATTTTTGATTGATACGAAACATCTGTGTGTTTATCTTCAAACGAGGCAACAGACCCCGACTTCCTGTGGGTGTGAACAGTTTTCTGCCTCACCGAATTATATGGCTCAATAGCCACATCTCTGCTTACTCACGTCTGAGTTCTATTTACAGACAACGCAGTATGAAAGTGTAAGTTAAAAGCTGTAGTAATGTATTCAAATGTCAGACAGCACAAGCACCTTTTTGCACTTTATCGCAGAGGAGGAAGATTTCATCCCCTCCTCTGCAGCTGCCGGAGTTACGGTTCACTCTGCAGATTTTCAACTCGGCTGTGTTTGGGGCTCCTGAAAGAGAAAAAAAAGAAAAACTATTATCAGCAAAACAAAGATTCAGTAAAGGATTGCAACAGAAAATAACTTGCACGAAAATAGGATGTGGCTGATCTGGAGATCAATTCTTGTCAGTATCTTCAGGCTGATGAGAAAAGTCGGTAAGCAAAGAGGAACAAAGAGTGTCTGAGGCTGCAGGAAGGCACCACGATAAGTCGAATTTGTAATAAATGCCCATTTTCTCGTTAAATTACCATCACCATCAGAAAACATTAGCAATAAGCTGCTCACAATGCTGTACCTTGTCGTTTATACTGAAGCTGAGAGGAAACACTTCACCCTAAGAGAGAATTTCAAAGGTTTGCCCTAAATTCATTTGACAGACAAACTCTACCCTACCCTCACTCAGATTAAATTCCATCGGAATAAAATCTAATTTATCCACTGAAACAAAAGTAAATAAAGGCATTGAAGAGTGTCATCAATAGTCTTAAATCGATTCATTAATTTAACATCATTTATGCTGACTGAAGCTGATTGCAAGTTACTTTTAAGAACCGTTTTCTGGTACTTAAAATATATTTTTTGCCTTCTTAATTATTTAGATTGGGGGTGAAGTCGATATCCGAACACAGTTAATGTAAAGCAGTCACTGTAAAACAAGGTTTTTATATTACCAAGTTGCAGAGGTGAGTTTTTTCCGCATCAGTTTCTTTCATTATAAAGCTAATGAATCACTGACAAAAGTTGTGTGTCTGGTGAATTTTTGGTCAAAACAAAGCTTGTTCTTTATTCAGTGAAGTTACTCTCAGTGGGTAGCATAAACAGAAATTTTACTCAAGTAAGAATGGCAATACTTTATAATAAAGTTACTGAAGTAAAAAGTACAGCACAGTGAAAATACTCCTAAAAATATAATTTTTCCCAAAAAGCTACTTGAGTAAATGTAACTGGTTGACACTTTAACCAAGTGTTAGCACTTACACTAGTAATTAGCATTGTTAGCATGGCTGGTGATTTCTGGGTATATTTATTTTCTTGATGCCACCGTTTTCCACAAGGATGCCAACATTTCCAAATCCGGAATGTTTCAAAACAGAGCAACTTCCACGTGCTTTGTTCAGCCTTCCTGTTATTCGCTCAAAGTCTTGCTCTCTCTCACCAGCAGCAGTTCTACGGCTTAAATGTATAAATTTTGAGTTCCCTTCCAATTGATCAAACTGGTCCATTCCAGTGACTAGGTTCTAAATTTTTGGTTGTTGGCCAACCAAAACCCTTTAACCCGTCAACCAGTCACAGGCTGTCTCCAATACTTCTGAAGTGATTTGAATTGCGGTGTGGTAGCTACTAGCATTGCTAATCAGTCCCTCCATTTTCATGGAAATTCATGCAAAATCAACAGATTTCCAAGTTGTTTTTGTTGTTTTTTTTCTGCGCTAATGCGTAATTCTGAGTTTATTGCAATTTGGTTCAAATGACCACTAACTCCCACCTGCAGGTGGCAGTATTTCATACCTCAACTACATCGCTGCCTCAGCCAACTTGAAGTCCAGTTATAGAAGGTGATCAATATGTTGGCAAAAATTACTGTGCTTTCTCATCTTTTCTTCTTCTAAAAGTAAAATTTGGAAGGTTTAATGAATAAAAAAATATCCTTGCCAATATTTCTGAACTAGCATCACAAATTATCCCTTTATCCATTGAAATTAGGCAAGTGAGACTTAGTGAAATGATAGATGTTGAGAGTTTAGAATTAATTTACCATTATTTTAACTTTGCATACCATAGGTTTAGGCCTAAGCATTTCCCCACTTTTGCACAAAAGCAACTTTTCCATCTAAGTAAATAAGCTCTTAATAAATTTTAATTTTCCCGTTTTCTCTTTTTGTTTTGCTTTAATCAGCAAATAGTGGCACACCAGCAGTTGAGTGCAGTGTTTCCAACTCACTGTTGTCAAAGATAGGCTGTGAGACGACAGGCGGCAGAGGAAACATGTCCCCCGTGGGAAGGGTGATGGAGGCCTGGAAGCAAAGTCGCACAGAATTCAGGTCAAACTCTTCCTCCCACACCTTGGGCTCAGGAACTGCAATCAAAACAGAGAAAGGAAAAGGGTGGGGAGTGTAATCACACAGCGCGGCAGTCTGACTAAGCACTGCATCCTGTCAAGAGAAGGTGGAACACTTGGGAGAAAAAAAAAAAAACAACTGAAAAATTGGCGTCTTAACAGGGTTTGTCCCAGTAAAACGTCCTGCTAAAGGTGTTATAATTCTGATTTGCATTTCAAATTTCATCGGTATCATTGTCATCAGTCTATTTGGGTGCCAAGAAGAGAATGCAGCAACTTAAAAGTAGAAAACCATTGACACTTACTGCTGAAGGGGTTGTTGCTGGTCTGCAGTCTGCAAGTGATGGCCTCGTTGACATCCTTCTTCTTCACACACTGAATGCCCAGGTTCTGAAAACTAAAGGGCAAATACACCAAGTTTTATTTATGGGAGGCCAGAGCTCCATGTTTTGACTGATTGGGAATTGATCTGGATAATTACAGATATCGTTAACATAGTTTTTTTTTTTTTTTAATTTTCTTTTGGCTTTATTTATTTACAGTTTTACATTTTTTTTTGCAAGAATCTCCCCTTAATATTTCCCTTCTGGGGAACAACGGCGAGCAGAACAATACTTTAAGACTTTTTAGAAGGTTTGTCAGAATTATGACATTCTGTTCATTTAATTACAGTAAACATGGCTGCAAAAATCAAAAACCTAATCTACGCAACACAACTTTTCATAATGGCATTTATTTATTTTAAGGGAATTATTTTTTTTTTGCTTAAATTATAATACTTTGTATGCTGATTTGGTTTGGATTTTTTTTCAATCAATTTTTAAGCTTTTTTTTTAAATGTACTCTATATTTGCACTCCTTGGACAGCAGAGAAATCTTTATTATTTGCATTGTCTTAAATCGAACACTATATTAGGAGAAAAACAAACATTTCTGTAAAAAGCACAGAAATCCAACTGGAGTCATCATCTTTAAGGCAGGAAATTGCAATATTTCAGTTACATTGTGGCATGTTGATCTCTATGACTTAAATGTGTCGGGATTAAAAAAACAAAAACTATAAAGTCCAACTTCCTAGCCAAATATAATTTTAGTAAGCAGAATTTTATTGCATTTTTTTAATCACAATTAATTCACTATTGTTATAGAGAAAAAAAAAGGAATGACAATAACAAAATATGACTTCTCTTTTAGGTAACTGTCAGATTGGGACTCTGTGTCAGAGCCATTATTACCCCACAAACATAAATACTGCTTTTGGAAAAACATTTTCATTTGTTCTATGCTTCTTTAGGACAAAGGTCACATAAAGAAGTGTGAATTGTACCACTAACCTCTACATAGACACTGTATTTTTAGATTTATTGAACTATCAGTGGAGAAGATAGTAAAACTAACAATCTGGACAAAAGGACAGTTGAGGCGACTTTAAATATCATGAATTGGAATTTATTGTGGGAACAATAAATGAAAGTTCTTATGATAGAAAATGTATCACGATAAATAATAAATGATACACTTACCAGTGTACCCCTAATTTCCATTAATGACCGAGAGTATACATCATTTCTGATATTACGCCGTTTTCTGTTTTTCAAACATAATACTCCTTGTTCACTGCCTTATCTTTTGGGAGAAAACTGTCAATTCCAATCAGAAACAAACGTTTTAGTTGAATGAAAATTACATTTTCAAACTGCAACAAGCAGGAACTATGTCTTAGAATTGTTTGGCTCTACTTTTGTATTTTATAATTTAAACATGAATAATATTTCTTAAATTTCACATTTTTTATCTTCTGGAAGGATCCCACCCCCCCAGTATATAGTTAGATATAAAATAATTGTTTTCAGTCATTTTGGTAGGGACACAATAAGCTTAAAAAAAACAAAAGACTTCCTTCATCTTCAGGTTCCTATAATCATTTTAATTAGGCAAACTTATAAAGCCCTTGTATAAAGCTTTTTTTAATTAGATGACTAATACACCCAGTGGATTAACTCAAACCACCTGCAGTACATGCTGTTTGTTAGGATTTCATCACTCCTGTTTTAGACCACACTGACATATTTCAGTCTCACCAGGAAGACCGGTTTGGTTATGTAACACAAGGCGTTGGCGTCAAACAGTCAAACTTTAATTGACTCGCCTTTTTAAGTTTTTGATCGTAAAGAACACCTGAGAGCACGCCGCTTCCTTTTTCGACAAGACCCTTTCCAGTAAAAGACCATTTTAGTCGGGATATCAGACCCTGAAGAGGAAGTCCAACAGTTCCTAATGGGTCCAGTTAATGTTTTACTCAAGTCCACACAGAAGGTGGAGCTGGTAGCTTTACCGATGAAATTTCTGAGGTAGATAAAGGGAAGATTTGGATGAAGTGCATCTCTAACATGCAAGAAACAGAATGTAGGTCATTTTAGTCAAAGACTGAGAGCTGCAGTCACTTATCAAAACAATCTCTATCTTGTTTTTCCTGTCCTTTACTTGTCGTCAAGCTCTTTGAATTTACTTTGAAAACTATCACTTATCTGCACAGCTGCTTAAGTTGCACTGTGAGGACCAGAAACATGCAGGATTCATTCTGTAAACCGAATTTAAGGATCGACAAGCCCACCTGTGGATTCGTCTCTCCTGCAGATCGGCCTCATAGTAGCCATGTTTGCAGTCTTTCCCAACCAGTTCGTGGGGGTGGGGCTTGTGCGGGGGGTTCTTTGTCACCAGAGAGATGCGGACCCGGAGCGGGCCGCTGTAGTTGTGAATCTGTCGGACAAAACGAGATGAATTTGCTGGTTAAAAGAGAAAAAACAGAGCAGGTTTGATGGCGCAGTCATGCGATAGTAAATAAAGAACAGCCAGTCACTGTCCTTTATGTAGAAACATTAAAAAAAGTCAACTTTGATTTTGTTTTACAGAATGGGTTTCACCAACTCAGATTTAAGACCTTTTTAAAGACCTATATCACGACAGAAATATACCAAAAAAAAAAGGTTACTTTATATAAGAATGCCAAGCTTTTTTGCACAGAATGTAGGTAGCGTTGTATGGATTGGCAACACAAGTAAGCAGGTGGCAAAGACGAACATTGTCCAGCCAGCTGGCGATAACTTACACTTAAATAGACACAAAAAAGCTAGCAAGCTAGGTAGCTAAGGTATATTAGCAGATAGTTAGTGGTAGCCTCAACTGTCTCGAGTCTTAGAACATAATGAAGACGTCTGTTAGAGTCAAACTTTTGCCTGACAGAAAAGTCCCGCAGAAAAAATACATGCCATGCCACAAAATTTAAGACCTGTGTTTAATGTATTTAAGGTCGACTTTCACAATTTCCTATGGTTTTAAGACATTTTAAAGCTTTAAGTTTAGATACATGAATTTAAGATTTTTAAGAATGCATAGACACTCCATTTTATGTGATTTTAGCCAATACCTTTTTTTTTTTTTTTTTTTTTTTTTTAAATAGATTTTTTTTTTTTTTATGGGGGGAAACAAAAAAAAAT
>NW_015115102.1:43040-63023 GCF_001443285.1 Poecilia latipinna
TTTACAATAGATGATTGTTTTTCTGATGAGTGGAAACGAACAAAAATCCTTTCCCAACGTCTTCATAAAAACTTGCACAGACATGCATACCAAATATGTCACTGTAGTATCACTGCATGTAATATTAATATTGCAGAAGTACTTCAAACTTAAGTTATTTTATAAGAGAAAGAGGGGAGGCAGAAAAATATGGATTTAGTGCATATCCTATTGCATTGCAATATTTTCTAATGGTGTGTAGCATTAATATTCTGAACCACGAAGAAAAAAAATACTTTCTAAATTGGAACTCCCCATGTGAACTAATTCAATGTTTATACATATATGTCGAAATAACATTTGTGTATTGAGGTCAAGTCAAGCGTCCAAACGTCAACCTTTCAGTCCAAATATGGAAACGTTCAGTTTCAAAACAGCGATGGTTTCCATGCTTGACAGCGTTTACTTCCTATTACATACCTGCCTTTTAATGGCCCCTGGTTTCACTGTCCACATGCATCTTTAGGGGTATTCCCAGATTAGGTAACACATGAAAACATTAATCGCATTTCCTGGCTTCTATTAAAAGCGTTTCTTAGGAACACTACTGGAAGCTTGCCAGTAATGTTCCAGTAGTGTTATTCTCAACAGGAAAACAGCTAATCATTAAAGCATCCGAGGTATGGTTACCTAGGTGACTGCCACAGCGTTCCCTCCTGGCTCATATGTTATTCATCTTTCAACCTAAATATGTACTTTTCTTGATTATTTTAATTATTGTTATTATTATTAAATAAAAAAATAAATACAAATATTATAAACTGGCAGTGAACTCTCACATCAAATGTCTGCTTGAAGCTACAGCACGAAACAAACAAAAAAACCAGAAGATTTTACATATGCATTAAAACTTTCCCTATGTCCTAACATGAGATAGATAATCAGTGAAAAAAAAAAAAAAATCAATCTCCTCTGCCTCCTCCTGTGTTCTGCAGAATTACTCCGCTCGGTCACAAACAACCAATCAGAACCATGCTCTCAGGAAGGTTTAATTTAGCAACTCAGGATTGTTTATTTTGATACAACCTGCATTTAACTTTGAATGAATGTGTCCTCTTTTTCTTTACATTATTTAATATAGACAGTGTTGTGAGATTCATTTGACAAATGCATAATTTAGGCTGTTTAGAGCCTCACTCTTAAATATTGTTTTACTGATTGCAGATTTTTTCATTCGTCCTTTTGATCGAATAGCTGCTGTATTGAGCCTGCAAGTATTTGGCATGTTTTATGTCTAAATTAGGTGAATTTATTGCCAGATCTTTTTTTTATATTATTTTGCCAGATCACAAAGCAGCATTTATACCTAATGCAAAAAATTAACAGCCAATCCAGGTGACCGGCACTGATTGGTGATCGGCAATAATCAGCCCTCATGGGAGATCAGGATCGGCAGCAAAAAACCTGATCGGAGCTTCCCTAAGACAGACCAGTAGATCAGACTTTTATTAAAGATCGGTGACCGGCCGAAAAAACCGCGATCAGTGCGCCTCTATGGCAAAGCTACAAAGAAATGGTTTAGATCAGAACATATTCATTTGCTAGAATAGGCCAGTCAAAGTCCAGACATAAATTCAACTTGATCTGCAGAGACTTGAAAATTTGTGCTGACTAAAATTCTCTTTTGAATCTAACCGAGCTATAGCTATTCTACAAAGAATAAGTGAAATCGGTTAAAAGTATTGACTCAGAGAACTGAATACAATTGCAATGTGACAATTTGCAGATTTTATTTGTGCAAACCATTGAAAACTATCCTCATAAAATCCCATTCAAATTGAGCATCTAACATGAGAACAGCAACTGTGGAGCGACAGATTGGAGTCTGACTGGTAAAAATGTGAATTTTGTGCTTCATTAAATTGGATCAAAGCAGGAAAACATTGGTTTGACCAACCTTGATGGCCGGGTAGGTCTTAGTGGTGTCGTTGCTTTTCTCTCCAGGAATACTGCCGGCAGAGCGACCCTCACATTTATAACGGAACCTCATCCCCCTCTGCTTCGGCTGCTCGATAATCTCTATGTAAGGGTTCGCTGGTTGGACTGGTGGGGGCGGGGGGAGGGGGGGGGTCACATCAAGATAATCAACAATCAGTGTACAAACAAGGCAAAAACGGTTGCAAGTTTAAAAAAATAAAATAAAAACAGTTTCATACCTGGGTTAATAGAGGTCATGCCCCATCCGTACACACCTGGGGGTGACAGAGAGACAGGGTTAGGTAAACTCCCAAGAGGAGTAACTGTTAATCATCTACATTAAGTGACGCACGACACAACCCGCTGCACAAATGACTAAAACACATTAAAAAACAAGCAGGATTCAGCGCATATTTGAGGTTTTAGTATGGGTTTGTCATTTGCTGTGCCGTCCGAGTGGAAATCTACCAGACGGCACAGCGACCAGGAGAGGTCAGGAGGCCGCCGAGATACACGGGCTTCCCAGCTAAATATAATTACTGCTCGTAAACCGCACGCCACAGATCCAGAGGCGCTGGAGTGAGGAAAAGTGCAAACAAGGGGGTGAAGTGCCGGCGTCTCGCATTACCAGATTTGTTGCTAGAGAGAAAAAAAAAAGCTGGCTCAACTCCGGTTTTTGAGAGGAAGGTGCGACGAGATCAGGTGGCCAAAAAGCTCCACCCTGAATTCATTTCAGAACCATGAGTGGGATGCTTTCCAAGCTGGAACATGCCTGCTTTCTAGGGCTTACACTAAATCACTGTAAGGTGGAGAAAATGTATGTGTATTTTTTAATATAACGCTTATAGCTTTATTGCCCTCCTTAAAAATAGACCAACTCAATGCATCCTATTGGAGCTGTACTATTTTTTTTAATGAATGTAAAATTAAAATTCAGGTCAATAAAATTATGGGACTACAACTGTTATTTTTTTTTATCAAAGTGACATAATTTATGTTAGTTTCAGCTTCGTATGAAAGTGAAAGTAAATGCCTATGAGTGTGTGACCATATTGTCACACACTCATAAGTCATTCAGTGCACTAATATCATAACTGCTGAATGTTTTGGGGGCAACTGGATGTCACTTTCACTTTAAGTGACCCAACATAGACGTCACTATAAAATTATTATTATTGTAGCGGTCTCGAATGTCTTATTAAAATTCAAGCCGAATATTGTCAGTTTCAATTTACGATTGAAATGGGGAGACAATAATAAATAAAACTGTTTAATGGCCGCTCCATTGCTGCTGCATACATTTTTATATATATTTTTGCCTTTCCTAAAAAAAGAAGAAAACAAAGAAAATGAAAAGAGAAATCAGCTGGGCGGCAAGATGAAGTTATACAAAATAAAGAGATTTTTTAAAAAAATTTTAATAAACAAGCGTAGTATATAAAATGCAGCCCGAATGTAAGGTGAAGAGTGAAATATATCAGATAAGTGTATTTGAGTATGATTCATAACTTGCATTTCTTCAGAAGGATGGAGAAACATTAAACTGTAGGATTTCTGAATGGAGTATGGCAGTCAATCCTTGAGGACCGACCCAGAAGGCCTCCTGGCAGAGCGACAGGTTCGAGGCCAGGTGAAGTAGCCACTAACAGGCTAAATAGTTAAAACATGATCGTTTGAAATTTATATGTCATACCCTTTAGGAAATTAATTACAAATTCTAAACTTTAGGTTAGACTTTAGCTTACTATTCGAGAGCAACCTCCTCCTGTTAGCGCAAACCCAGCGACAGCGGGGCTTTCCCTCTTCGCAAAACAACTACCCGTACAGTTTCACCTCCTGCCAAGTAGCAGAGCAAATAAAAGCAGCTCAACTTACCGTCCATGGCTGTGTCCGTTTCCGCCTCACACTCCTCTTATCACACCGCTTTTGCTCACACCACCTGTCCTCTGTCGTTTATGTTGTATTTCTTAGCAAAAAAAGACGATGCAACAACGACAATGTGAAGTCGAAAAACTTCTTGACAGTGCAGTACTGGCCTCCTTCGCCCCACCTACATAGTAAAGCGCCGGGGCAAGTGCTCACTCGCTTTCCGGTAAAAGTAGCCCAGAAATACAGCGTGTACTTCAGAGAACAAAGAGCGCCAGCTTCTTGTTTGATTTTTGCGCAATGTCCCACTGTCAAAGTCAGTAGTTGGGACTGAAATAGTTCCGGATGTTTTGAGTAATTCATCTGACGCATTTCTCAAATAGACAAAATGTGCCCATTTCAGAGCTGGTCAAACTTTTTATATGAGGCCCTGGGCAGAATTGTACTTAAACTCACCAGACACCACTGACCTTCCTTTACGCATTGTCTAAGCTTGACCTTCTTTTTTAAATATATAAGACCTGTGTTTAAACTTATAATTACATTGTTCACTTGAATTAATGAACAACATTAAAGGTAAATAGATTACTTTATAATTTTATTTTTAATTTGTTTCACAAAACATTCCTAAACTCACATGGTGGCACAGGATGAAAATCAGACAGCATATTCTTTGATTAA
The DNA here is from genome assembly GCF_001443285.1 of Poecilia latipinna. Taxonomy (NCBI): domain Eukaryota; kingdom Metazoa; phylum Chordata; class Actinopteri; order Cyprinodontiformes; family Poeciliidae; genus Poecilia; species Poecilia latipinna. The sequence continues at coordinate 47,544 of NW_015115102.1, forward strand.
ATGTATTTTTTTTCTCCATGTCTGTAATAAAATTAAGGAATATGGGGTGTGGGCTGCGACGTGTAGGCATTTGACTATTCTGATTGAAACAAACACATATTTTGGTTTTGATGAGATGTAAATCTTGTCTTAACGAGATATGAAGCAGGTCGTAATAGGATAAAAAATTAGTTTTATAACTTAAAACTAATTTTTAAGATATAATATTTATTTCCCAGTTTTGTAATCTTTCTGTGAAATAAAACAAAAAAGTTTAAAGAGAGGAAAACTGATAAACTACTTCCTTAATCTGAATCTGAACCAGAAATTATGAAATTAGGGTTAGACTCTTCTTTGTATTTCACAATTCAAATGGCGGGTTTGTCTTGGAGCCCATGGTCTATCAAGGCAGAATTTAGTGACTATTCACTAACAAACTAACTCAAAAAATTTTTTTTATTTTGCTCTATAGGGCAAACTGCCTCTAGTTTCAAGACAAGAGTCTTGAAATGCAAAGAAGTACAAATAAATACCAAATCTGAATTAGAGAATTATTATATTTCACTTACACTTAATACATGTTTAGATTATTTTTTTTCTATCTGCAAATTTGAATCAAAGTGAGTCACGAATATTGCTGTACTTTATGTTCCCAATGTCTAGTAAAACCACAAAGACAGGAAGATGGTAGTGAGGTGTGAGGTATCAGCAAACAAGACATAGGCTAACTAAACACCTCACTTCTCATACATAGACCTTCAAACCTCAGATTTGAAGTTATCTTAATCAAAAAAGAGCTACGTTCTAACTTTGCTTCAGAGTTCCTAATTTGAAATTCTGTTAAATTTAAAACTTTGATTTAAGATTTCAACTGATAAATGTTACAGTCATAAGTAAAGGCATGTAGCTTATTCATTTTTGCCTCTTGTGGTCTGGTGTCACATTTCATGCACTCTGTGATTGCAAATACATCAAAAATACAAATAAATATGTTTTGTGTGCTTGCTTGTGAGCTCAATCTTCCTAACTACCTGGCTCCCCCATACCAGAATAATAGGGGAGCCATAGTCAGAATTGAAAAGCCGAACAAGTAGGCAAATAAGTAAAGCAAAGAAAAAGATTCTTCACAAATATCTGAAGATAACAGTGTCCAGGAAAACGTTACCTGGGACTATTATTTTGAAAATAGAATTCGTGGGTTTCCGGCACCGATTCCTGTGTAACTTGACAGCTGCTGCTCTTTGATTTTCCTTCTTAGTGCAACTCACCACCGCCCACTCAAACAGTGCGGAAATACCCAAATGACGCACTTTAAAGGAACAGAAAAATAAGTTGTGAGTGGGCGAGGCAATAACAAGAGTGGGAGAAAAAAAACCTGTATCCTTTTCCATCTCCGCTAGAAGCGTGCACTCATGTTTTTTATCCTCACTAAAAGTAGAACATCAACCGAGATTTGTCCGCCTTTAACGAGTCAAAGCTCTTTGAGCAACATGGCTTTTTATTTCACTGACAAAAACGTCTCCCGAAACTTTAAAAACTGTGCTCCGACCACGAGTATGTAGTATTAGTAGCAATGTTTTTAGCTACTGATGCAAATTTTCTTTCTTTTTAAAAAAAACAATGAATAGGGGGAATTCTGCCATCTCTATGGCCCCAAAAACATATGTGCATCACTCTGACCAGCAGAGGGTGCTGTAAGCCAAGAAAACAATTTTTCAAAAAGTCCATCATCCCAACTTGTGACTAGCGTAACAAAACATCTGAAGTTCTATTTCGACAAGTTGATGTGCAACATTAAGATTACAAAACTCCAAAACAAAACAAGAAAAGAAAAAAAGTGCCTAAATTCACAAAATCCGTTGACATCAGTTAAAAAAATCTAACGTAGCATCCATCCATCCATCCATCCATCCATCCATCTTCTTTACACCCTTGTCCCTTAGTGGGGTCGGGAGGATTTCTAACGTAACATCTGGCTCAAATCAAAGTTTTGCAAACCACGTTAAAATGTTGCAAAAATAAAATTTTATCAGTAGAAAAACATTGTCAGACACGTTAGTGCACACTTTTACGACTCACAGAGTTCTTTATTGTAATGGACAACCAAAACTATCGCTCCATTCAAGCTAATTCAAAAGGCAGCTCCAAGAATGCTGACTACCGCAAGACAGCTTACATCTATTGATTTTAAGGTTGTTTAAATTAATTGATGATCAGTGTTTGGTCTAGCTATCAGATTTATTTTGGTCAGTTATTTTTATCACCCCAGATTCCTCTGGTTCTGCAGGAAGAGTCTTCTGTTGGTACCTCTGTGAGAGCCTAAACTCATGGTATGACCTTCACCTGAGAAAAAGACTTCCTGAAGACCTGAGGAGAGCTGAGAGCCTCATATATTCAATTTGACTATTATTACATATTTATGATTTTCTTTTTAAATTCCAGTTATTATAGATTTTAGCAAGCAAACTGTTTAATTACACTTTTGTCTTGTTTAAAAGTTTTTATGACAAATATTTAGATATTTTATTGTGTTTACTACTTGTGCTTTCAGATTTGTAGAACTGTACTGTGTTTATAATTGTGTTTATAATAAACTGTACATTTGAATTTCCTCAGCTCCTCATCATTGAAAGTAGCTTGATGTGTTTATCTTTTCTTTTCCCTTTTTGTGTGTTTATTTTTATTTGTTTTGTTTTTACAAATTTTGATCATTGTGTTTTCTTATGTCGGACCATCTGGTTTTTACTCAACTTCTGTGTAGTTCTTTTGTACTGTTTTGTTATTAAGTATGTTGTTAATTGTAAAAAAATAAATGCATGCTCAGTCCATTTCTTTGTATTGAATCTGAAGTTTTGACAATCGTATGCTTTCGTAATACTTAACGTATTTAAAGTTCAAGCTTAAATGTTGTAATAAACGCCAGAAAACTTTGAAACATATTAGGCAAAAGAACTGGGGAAAAAAGACAAAACAGTCCGAATATATCAGTAAAGAAAACCTCAATAGGTGTGTAGGACACTAGTTCAATCTTGGACAGAAAGGCGAGTCTTGTTCTTAAACTACATTTCCCATAAACCATTGACTACGTATGGTAGATTTGGGTTGCATTCCGAAGAGCTTGTCATATTTTATCAGAAGAAATAAAACTCTTTTGAGGCAAACGCATAAATTGTCTGTTCTTTCGCTGGAATATAAAAATTTCCGAGGGTCATTTAATGCAACAGCAGGACATTAATGGGAGGAGTTGGCGGGCAGTTGCTGTGCGTTGAGGCGGTGCCCTGCCCTCGCTGCTTGTACGCCAGACTGCGGCGGGCATAGAGAGCTTTGCGTTACAGAAATGGCGGAGGGGGAGTTGGACGTTGACTCGTTGATTTCCAGGCTTCTAGAGGGTGAGTTCTCCATACTGTCTATTCGTTGTGGCTTGTTGACTATTTTTCCTAAACTCTGTAGCACTCTGGGTTTATTTTTGACCCGGGAACATTAACGAACTCGCTTGACTCATTGGCTAGCTTACGTTCGGGAGTACAACACTGGTCTTTCTGTCCGAGAACACAGGCACACCTCTTAGCCAGCTACTATTACACGTCTCACGGCTCCTTTAGACTAAATTAGTATAAAATTGTTTGTTTCTTAGAACACCGTGGTGCTTTCAGCCTGGAAATGTTGACTCTCCCTTGTTTTAGCCGTTGCTTTGGAGTGCTTGTGCTCTGGTTCAGTATGGAGAGTAACGTCAGACTCTCCTTACCAGCAATTAATTTCTACTAGTTTTCATGTCGCAGTATTAAGGTTATTACTTCGGCTTGTTGCAGATCAGTCACTAAATAACCATTAATCTAATGTCATCCAGTGTGTATTACAACCCATACTCATCTATATGTATTAATTAGCCCAGTAAGAAGTACTCGATTGTATGCAACAGCTTCATTTGCCAACAACAAACTTGGATATTCATGCAAAGTAAATGGCAATCTTGAACTTTACTAATTGTGGCTCGAAAAGTTGGACGTAATGGAAAGATACCAGATAAGGTGTAGCATTGTTTAGTTATTAACCCATAATTATTCCTAAAAAGAAAAGTTTTTCTATTGAGGTTTGGTGGGGCGGCTGAAAACGTCACAGTGTTGTGTTAATGTGTGAACATTGCTAAATGACACTGTGTACATGAGAATTGATCATCTTCCACTTTTAGATAAACCTACAGGAAGCATGGCCTCAAGTAGGGGTGAGAGTTATGGAACTGAGGTTTAGTCACGATTACTTTTTGTTTTTCTGTGGTTTTGTTTTGTGTTTTTTAGGTAACTTTATATCTACGACAGCACTAATAGCCCCTACAAACAGAAATGCAGCTATTGAAAATGGACAAAAACATACCCATTTTTAAAAAGGCATCTTCAGGACACCCGTCTTGAACTACTGAACTCGTAAAGAGGTGTTATTTATTTATAAGTATGTATTTTATTTTATTTTATCACTAAACTGGACACAGTAATTGCACTTAGTCATTTTTTTTTCACTTTGTTGATGTTCTCATGATACAAACGGTAGACAAAATGAAAATGGTAGAAATAAAAATCCCCACAATAAAGGCAGTTTTATGGTTTTCAGACATTGTTCATTTAAATTTATCTTCAAAATTCTTAACATGATTTTTTTCTTTCTTTCTAGGATAAATACAATTAATGCTCAGCAGTAGCCTCTAAACATTTACAGACTTGGAAGAGGGAAAAAAAACAAAAAACTAAAAGTGGACCCATCAGGGATTACGTGGTCTATTATTTATCATTTTTTGTGTTAGCTGATTATGATTATTGTAAATCCTCAAAAGCAGATTACATAGCTTGTCTTTCTATTCAGTACAGTAAGATCATTCAGGTTGTGGAGCAGAAGTATTTTTAAAAATATAACATCAGATTCAACATTAGATCCCTTTTTTCCTCTTTTTGCATTTTCAAAATAAAGTGCAACAAATAAAATGCATATTTTTTTCTTCTACAAGAACCATTCAGAAAGTATAGCAGTTTTTCAAAAAATAAAGTCTTGCCTTACTACCCAACATTTTGGATTTTGAATTAATTTCTCGTAATCATTTCCAGCCTTAGGAAGCGTTTTTTGCTATAGCCATTTAATTATCTGTATTAGGACCAGAGGAGTTACTATGGTTACAAAGCTCTGAAATTAAATAGGATTTCACCATCGTTTTAAACAACAATAGTTACAGTGGTGACATTTTAAATGACCATTGTTAGCGTAGTTAGCTTTACTAGAGCACCTTTATGGAGATCTCCAAATAGCCACCAATGTTCTCAATACAGCGCCACAAATCGGGCTTCCCGATTGGTTAATTTGTTCCTTTGAATGTAATACATTCTGCCCCGTTATCTATTGGAGTTAAGCATCTCCTTAGAAGGCTTCCTCTGTCATTTCAAACATCTCCCTGATGATAAAAATAGTTACTAATCAGCCATTTTTTAAAAATTATTATTATTATTTATTCTTGACCATGATACTAGACTAATTATGAGTTTTGGATCAGCTGTTCTTTTGTGAGTAAATTTCAACCAGCAGTACTGGTGATGTTATCATTTGTTCTGGGTATTTTCTTTCCCTGAGAGGGTGTGTGTGTGTGTGTGTGTGTGTGGGGTGGAGTAGATCTGTGTCTAAAGATGCACATGAGTCACATGATGCGTCTCCACCTCTATGTTCCTGTCTTACTCAGATTTTAAAGGGGCAGTATTTTGTGTTTTCCAGGCACATAGTGCCATTTCATAGCAGTCAAGTAAATGTCAACTTCAGTTGCTGCAAAAATGCTGTAGATATAAAATGCGACTTAAAAGAAATTTGACTTTGTAATTTAGTGCCTTGAAATTGGGCCTCTGTCTCTTTAAGAAACTCCCACTATTTCTGAAAGGCCACCTTCAGGAAGTCATCACAACTTGGCTCCTTTATTAACCCTTTAACAACAATTTGACCAGCATTGCACTGAGAAGTAGCTCATATAATGAGCTCAACAGTTCCACCAGGTGTTTGCTAATTGCTATTGGCTAGTCCAGAGGAACTAAGTGAGGGAGTCGTGGAGGAGGGCTGCTCTGTGAAGCAGAAGGTCTGAGAGTGCAGCTCAGAGGAGGAGCTTTGTCCTCGAAGGCGGGGCTAGGTCCATCCAGGCGTTTTGCACCTCTGAGTGGTTGCCATAGAGATTAAAGGATTTCTCAAACATGCATGAAAGAATCAAGGGAACACTCCAGGTACGTTTTTGTTGAAGAGATAACATGATGTGAAAAAGACTTATTTTTACTTGATGCTGCCGCTTTAAATATCGGCACTGGCCATCGTTCTTGCTTCTGTTGCCAATGTTGTTGGTTTGGCATGGTAATTGTAGATGTACTTTCGAAGAAAAGGCCACTGTTGTTCCTGCAGCTTTTGTTATGTGTTGCATGGCAGTGGAGGTTGACTTCCCCAGATAAATACAGGATCCTGACCCAGGTGAGCTGATCGGCCAGGAACACGGACGGCCTCTCTGTATGCAGTAAACACTCGAGCTGGTGATGAGCCAGTGGCGATGATTGATTTTTGTCTTCAAAATAATGTGGCTGGATGGATGCAAGCACATTGTTAGCATGTGCAAATCATCAGGATGTGGATTTGCATGAAATTTTACCAACAACTGTTGATAAAGAGTAATTACAGGTTGTTTGCTCGGTATGTGAGCAGTTCATGACGACACTGCCTCCAGGTTAGATTTCATGCTTGTCTGCTTTGTGATGCAACATATGGGAAAAGTGAAGGAAAACAATTCCAGATCAGGACTCTGGGTTCATTTACATCACCCCCGTTTCGCCTGCTTTGCTCCAACTCCAGTTTGTTTGTGGAGTTGTGAATGCGCAATCGAACTCTGATGTGGACCAAAAAAGCGAACTGCGGTCAGCTTACAAACCTAGGTGTGGGTGTGCTTGAAGTGAACTCTCATGCGCTTGGAATGCATACGTGAACGCCAAACGGACCGGGAACCGTTCCAAAAGCAGGATGCGAACCGTAGTGCATGACATTCTGGGTAAATGCAACCAAAAGAAACGAGCAACTCTAGTGGTAGCAGGAGAAATGACTCTTACCTACAGCATTCCGTGAAGAAGGAAGCTGCACTCGGTGTCTTTGGAGATTTTTGTCGTTTCCTTCAGTGGTTCTTGGTGTTGCTCCCCCTCAGGTGAGGAGGTGAACAGGTTTTTCAAAACATTTGATTTGTCTGACACAGTGCAGTGTGACAGCAAACCACATGAGCGGAAAATGTAACCAATGTTGCAATTTTGATCCCCAGTAGAACATAGTTTGGACTGAACTATCAGGTATGAAAATGTTTTTTGACTCTTCATAATCCATGCTCATGGTCATTTTCTGGTTTTGGACCATCAACTCGTTACTGTAGTAAGAGTTGGGAAGAAAAACAGTCTGACAAGTATGAACAGATTGAGCAAAATGACATGTACTCGATGAGCAAGGAGGTAGGAGGAACTTTCCAGTCACACCTGAGAAGACACGTGAATCTAGAACCCAGTGTGACTGCAGATATAAATTTGACAGCTCCCACAGAAGGAGCTACATCATTCAAACACGCATATGAAATCATAGTTATGTCACTGCAGGTGTGTATTTTTATTCTGTAGACAGAGGAAAGGCCACTGTGTACTTGCTATTGTTAAGGGTGTGACAGGTTGACGGGTTCAATTTGATTTGAGCAACCTAATGGAATTAAACTTGTTTCTCTGTCGGATTGAATCATCAGAAGAAGCGCAAGTCCTGCAAGCGGAGCCTCCAAGGTGCTCTGAAGCTTGAACACAGAGTCTGAACCAAAGTCCTCCAAACATACAGTGGAATTAGTTCAGTATCTGGTTCCTGTTAGCTGGCTCTGAGCTGTACATCACTGGGGAAGAATAGAACAAAACTCGAGGCAAATTTGGTGAAAGTCCAGTACTGATCAGTACTATTTTTAAATTGCACTATATACAGTGGACCCCAGCATTAAACAGAGTGTCACAATAAAGTACTCTGTGATTTAACTCCATTCTAAAGTTGTCATCTAGGAGGAAAGAATGTCCTGTCCCTTTCTGTTCTTGCTCTGAAACCAGCGTTACTCTTTTTCAAAGACAATTGAAAAAGACTGAAATAATTTTTAATGGACTTCTAATCTAAGCCTATTGTCTTAACTGAAATTTAGTTCTTGTAGGAAAAAAAATGTTAAAAGGTGTCAGTTCAGTAGAGGTGTTACAATGCCAACACAACTGAGATTGGCTGGTTATTTAACAGATTTTTTGACGCATCAAGTTGCAAACGTGGAGAATCCTGATGCGTTTCACAAAAATCAACCGATATGTCTCATTTTTAGGAACATTGAGTTGAGTTCTGAAGGACAGGCTGAGCAAGAAACACATCCTGGCCTTTTCTATGCTACAGGAAAAAATACATTTAACAACTGAGACTGAAGACAGGCACATTGCTAAGAAGGATTGACTTTTATTTTAATTGATCCACATTACGTACGTATCCTTTAATCAAATGAACTCATTTAAGATTTTTTTAATACCAATTCAGCAATCATTTGTATACCATTTGGTTACGTTGGTGTCTATGTATATGTTGTTATGTTAAGGAAACTAAAATATTGTCGTCAGGCAAAAACCTTGCCTCTTGTGTTCATCCTAAAGCCATGGAAAATATTACATAGAGCCAAATGCTTAAATTGCCACTTCTCCGTAAGCCAGATTTTATTTAGAGATCTGACCTTTCACCAACACAAAGACTTGTCTTAAGCTTTCTACCACTACAATTTCTCTCAGCTTACCTGGCCGGGTTACATCAAAACTTTCTCAAGTGAAACTCTGTAGCTTTCTTTTTTCTTTTTTTTTCTTTCAGGGATATACCTGCATATCAGAATGACTGACTGCACGCTTCTTCTCTGCTTGAATAACGGGGCCTTTCCAACAGTGAAAGGGCTTTCCTTCATTGCTGTATCAGATTGATTTCCCTCTCTTTCAGAATGCACTACTACAGATTGGGAGGCTACTCCTACTGACTCAACTTCCAGAGGAGTTTATGTCCTTCTAAATGTCAACAGCTGTCTCTGGTTGAAATGAACACACTCCTTCAGAGACTGCAATTCACAAGGGCAGGGTGCTGTACTCATACATACAATAATATGGCTGCCCTTGGTTTCTTTTTTCAATTCTTTTCTAAAAATAGGAAAAAAAGTGACAAAATATTGCATTTTAGGTACAGTGAACCCTCGTCTTTCGCGGGGGTTGTGTTCCGAAAATAACGCGCGATAAATGAAATCCACGAAGTAGTTACCTTTAGTTTTTACAATTATTATACAGCATAATTAAATACTCTACATTGAAACCAAAGAACAAAACCTGTTTTCAGGTCAGCGGATGTGCGTGTTCATCAATCGGGCCTTAATGTGATCCGGAGGCGTGGATAAAGCGTCTCCTCCAACCTGCCCCGCGAGATTCACAGCTGTATCCATCGCTCTACGGCAGAGCGATGGATCTCATCAAGTGAGCCTCCGGTCGGGTTTTGCGTTGGCCACAGTTTTTTCCAGCAGGCATTCAAAGTTTTCAGCTTTCATTTCCTGAATGGCCAATCTGTATTACTTGTATTTAAATACCGTAACATTATTGGCACACGGGCAGAGAAGGAGCTCGGAGACTGTTTAGCCAATTAGGATGCAGGACACAATGCACTGTGACAAAAACTACACAAAAAAATCTGCGAAGCAGCGAGACCGCGAAAGGTGAACCACGTTATAGCGAGGGTTCACTGTATTCAGGGATTTATTTAGCCCCATTTTTAGTAAACTGAGTGATCGTGCTCAGAGTCTCTCTCTGAATGTTTATTATTCAAAATAGATGTAATTTGAACAATAAATAGTAGTGAGCTAAAAGTATTAATTCTTTCTTTTGTGACTTATCCATTGTACACACACAGCCAGGTATTTTTAAAAATGAAAATCTATGCAACATCGTTTAACCCTAAAAGAAAAAATAAAGAAATGGTACAAATGGGATTGGTTTCAGAAATGTTTTCATCCACACAAACCCAAACAAATCCACTCCTGAGTGTTGTTTTAAACTCGCCAAACCCATAGGGGGGAGTGTAGCATAAAGCTAAACCTATGTCAGCCAATCAGATTGCTTCAGTTCACCTATATATCTGTGTGGACAGATATATAGGTGGAACTACTTTTAAGTGGTGTATTAGAATATAAAGTTATTAAAACACAATACCATGTCGATTTGGAATCATGTCAAGCAAGTTTTCTCAAATCTCCTCTTTGGTGTGTGGCTTTTTTTGTATTAAACAGTTTTTGTGTAGATTAAAGTCCAAATCGCATAAAAATGTATTTATTTTCCCAGGTATCTGTGGCTGAAGCCATTTCTAAAGTTGACTGGCAAATATTTCCAATAAAAACTGCTGCCTCTCTGTTGATTGTCCTGCTGCAAACAGAAAAGACGCCATCCAAACAGTTTCTAAACATAACCTGGTAGATCTGCAGATAATAAGCTTGCTGTTGGATGACGTAAGGCAACTTTAATAGCACGAATGTCTAAGCAATGTGGAAATGCAGCTTATCAGTCTCTAGGCTGATTTAGAAAAAATTCACGAGGCAAAACCTTTTGAATCATTGCTTTCATTAAACTCTGCTGTGACTAATAATGTTTTGGATCCCCAAGAATACCTGACGACCACAAAGGTTCACATCAAAAATATAGTAGTTGAACAGCTTCTAAACTAAATCAGGAGAAGCAACGTGGAACTTTTTTTTTGGGAAAAAAATTAAAGCTGTGTTTGTTTTTGTAAATGTTGCAAACAAGAAGCTCCATTAGGCAAGTGAATGAAAGAATTTACTGCTTGCAAGTTTTGTTTCTTTGTGATTCATATTTTGGGAATGAGCTCATCTCCAAAGCATTTTTACAAAGAAGACTTCCGTTTCCAAAGCGTGAAACGTGTGAGATCCTTTGGCTCTTGAATGTTTTTTTGTTTTTTTTTTTAGCAATTAAATAGAAATTATTTTAAATATCTGTCCAAATCACTTAATATTCTGCTGAATTCAGCACTTTTTATATTGTTAAAGTTGCATAGCAAGTAATCATTGGTTGTTGATTTGCTGAAACATCCAAACTTTAAATTGACTTTTTTTGAGCTTTACATCATGCAATATTGTTATTCCCTACACAAAAACGTATCGGGCTGCTTGACTCTGTCATGCTTGTTTGAGAAATCATTTGATCTCCATGGCAACCATTCAGCTGTGCAAAACAACCGAGTGGCTCTAGCTTTGCCTCCAAGGCGTAGCTCCACCTCTGAGCTGCAGTTTCCAAACTTCTGCCTCACAGAGCGGCCCTTCCCTACTCAGCTCCTTCAGACTAGCCAGCAGCAATTGGCAAACTGGAACTGTGGAACTGTGCATCAGCTGAGTTCATTATAGGAGCAACACTGGTAAAAAAAAAAAGTTAAAGGAATGATGACACGATTTCCTGAAGGTGGAGTTTCAGAGCAGGAATTTTAGAGAGACAGAATCCCAATATAAAGATGTTAAAAGAAATTTGACTTTATAATTTAAATCATATTTGCTATATCTAGCATTTTTATAATTGAAGCTAACATAGTTACTTAATTGTAGTATAAAATGGAATTATATGCCTGGGAAACGCATAATAGTGCCTCTTTAAAGGTGGGATTTGGGAAACTTTCATAGTGTCTCTATTTGTTATTATGATCATTAACTAGGTGGTGTTTTTGTTTTGTTGTTTTCCTCCTCTTTCCATTCTTAAGGATTTTGGTCCAGTGTAGAACTATCCAGTTGACGTTTAGTCAGTCCAGAGTTGTTGGTAACACCACGGCGGTTTGATCGTCTTTTCAAATAGGCCACAGCTGGTTTCTTTTTTTTGCCTGTTTAAGTTCAGACTTGTATACTAATCGTGACCTTCACTAGGTAAAACGTTGACTGAAAACAGGAATTTGAAAGTCTGCAATTTAGACTTGATAAATATGCAGTAACTCTGTGTGTGTGAAGATTCACCCAGATATTCTACTACACAAGTCCTTGATTGCTAAAATATTTACTAGCTGCGGTTTTCCCCAGTTTTCTCTCTTTATTTATTATGACCTGATAATATCATCCTGATCATTTAATATGATGCTCAGATTATTAATCGTGGAATCTTAACCCCTTTTACTCACAACAAACATGCTCTTCATCGGCCGTTCCATCGAGGTGTGACAGCAGGCGTTGTCTAGATGACCAGCTAAACCTGATAGACTGACATGGTTTCCAATCGGCTGAGGCCACTCTGTGACTTCAGGGCTTCTGGTTTCATCAGTCACCCTGAAAGCAAACTGACCTGGGACCAGTTCCAGCACCTCCACCAAAACACTGTGACCACTGTAAGGGTCTAATATCGGCAGTGTGGCGTATCCTTATTGCTGTGAGGAAAAAGGCCAGCGCATGACACAGTGGGGAATCAAAGAGCCATCTGCTGTTTTTCCAGTTGATGTTTTCCAGAGAATATCACTCGTGTTAGTTCCAGCACACTGAAGCTGCAGGGTGTCTGAGCAAGGTCACCGGTATCCTTCAGTCTACCAGACCAGCCTCATGTTTTTTTCACTGCGTTTGTGTTCTCCTCCTCCTCCTCCTCCTCTTCCTCCTTGCTGCTCATGAGCTTTTACTAATGCTGGGATCCAGCAAAGCAGCTCTTGCACATGCTAACATCTCCAGCATAGCTATGCTTAAGCCCACATTGCTCCAGGCTTTAGCAACAACAGCCCTTCTGTGTGCTTTACCAGAACAGGTGGTTCTATGTGGCACGATTACCAACATGGTCACATGGCATCAGCAAAAGGGTGGAGGGGAAGTTTTCATTTCAGTTGTTGGCAAATAGTTGCAAAATTTGCTATTTATGAAGATTTAATGTTGAGATTCCCCCCCACCACTACTTGGGCTTCTGTAGTTTGCTGTGTCCATCGTTTCCATAGATGGAAGGAAGTGACCTGTCAATCCATCAACGACAATAGAACAATTTTTACTTGCCCACCTTGGCATCATTGAACTTTTGGACTGCAAAATCTTTGAGAGAAATAAAAATGTCGGATTTATGAAACTGATTTGCCAGAAGTCCATGACCTTGTTTAGTGATTCCACAGCAAATACTGTAGCTTAATTGTTAAAGGGGAAAAAAAGTAGTAGTTAATGACTTTATTGAGAAATACGACCGACACAGAAGCTAAAGATCTATACACACCACACCAAAAGAAATAAAATTCAACTTTTCTGCAAAATTAAACTTTTGCAGAAAAGTACACAACAAAATGTATTGAAGGGTAAAAAAAAAATCATGCCAAACTTTTCTTTCAGGCAAAGTTTGAGTCTCACTCAAACCTCCTCATTATTGTCTGTGACTTGAAGCTACTGCTAACTACCTTTCTAGCTAGCTACCTTTTTTGGATTGAAGATGAAAAATATTTGTAAATACATTCCACCCAGAATTCCTCAAGTTGCATATGTAGCTTCACCTTCTTCAAATTCTATTAAAAAATGTTAAGCGCCTGTAGCTAACTGATTAATTAGTAAAAGGGGGGGGGGGGGGCAGAAAATTGCTACTCTGATCAGTTAGTGTTTAGCTGCAGATGCATCCCTTTCTGCAGATGATAAAACATTCATCAGCTATGCTATTACCGTGTAGGCAATAAAAAGCTTATTTTATAAAAAAAAAATTCAGTTGTTGCATTTTGATATGCATTTCTAGTATTGAATAAAATATAAAATCATAGATTTTAAAATAAATTTAAACTCTAATCAATCATTAGAATAATCAACTACTAAAATAATCTTTAGCTGCAGCCTTGTATCGATTACACGCCTCAAAACCGTAACCTCCCATCATTTCCAGAATGTAAACATGTCGCCTGGAAGCATCTACGTGCATATTCTTCGATCCATAAACAGAGTTAATATTGCTTTCTCAGTTGGAGTTAAACTGATACTTTTTGTACATTTTAGTTCATTTAAATGAACAAAACGATAAGCCTTTGCATTGAACACTTTTAATCTTTTACAAATGTATCTCTGCAGTTGCTGTCTCCCCGGTTGTGTTTTTTTTTTCTCTCTCTCTGAGTGTGAGAGCTGCTCAGCTCCAGGCTGCTGGCGTGGCATTCTGTTGTGGAAACAACAATGGTGGAGCCTGTGCGGCGGGGCGCGCTCGCCCCCTGGCACCAAACGTGGCAGCCAGCGCTTCACCCAGTAAAAGCCCTCCCTCACATCCACTCCTTTCTCTGCACTTTAATTTTTTCATTTTGCTGCTGCGATTCGACCCCACCACCACTACCCCTCTCAATTTTCCACTCTTCTCCCACTCCTTTCTATCCCTCTCTTCTCTTTCTCTCCTTTCAATTTCAGTCTTTCTTTGGCGCCACAAAGCCAAGCATTCACAGCTGGCACTTAAAGGCGAACAAAAACATCCCAATGAAAATGCAAAAAGCCTGCTCAGAAATGCCACTGCAGTCGGGACTCTGAGTTTCTCGTTCAGTGATTGGGGCGGGGGGATCACTGTTTTCCATCTGCCCCTGCGTGGGAGAGGGTTAGATGGAGGAGAGGGGTCTGGAGGGGAGGTAGGGGGGTGGCTGGCTTGAGTCCCAGCTAGAAAGAATGGAGGTGGGCAGCTAAAAAAAGGTCTGACGGGGCGTTTTCATGCAGCAGGGACAGAAACGTGCGCAGTCATGCCTGCTCAAAATTCACAGGGGCGCTACTGATCCGCCAACAGGAAATGCACTTGATCAGGAAGAAGGAAGAACCCCAAACTTCCTGTTTCTGATAAAATTTGCTTTTCATGTCAGTTAAAAAAAAAAATCAAAAAACGGTGAGGCATATTTTTATTTTTAACATCAAAACGGATGAATAGGTCTGTCACAATAAATTGTCCCATTAATTATTACGATAAACGATATTATTGTTTTGAGACCATTTTCTAGTAATTTATTGGAAATGCCATGTCAAATGTCAATAAAGTTTAGTTTAGTAAAGAACATTTAACACTGTGGCTGGAGGACATTTTTTTAAATAACCAGAATAAAACTCAATAAATAAAATGGAATTGAAACAATAAATATGAGATCTTTCTAAATAAAGTTTTACTTATGAAAAATCTGAATCGCCTTAATGGATATTCTCGAGCTCAATATATTATACGACTAATTGACTAATTGCTTTCTGTGACAGGTTTAATATCCAGATGTATTTGGTTTCAATATCAGTCTGCCCAAGTTAAAGGGAAGCACCTCCACATTTTGCTGTTGGTGCAATAAAACTATTCAGAGGAGGAAGCTGGAGAATTTTTCACCACGTGTTTAACAAGCTTAACCAGCAAGGAATGCTGTTTTTTTTTTTTTTTTTTTTTTGTGGGTGGGTTTTTTTTTTTCTTTTTTTTAAAACAAATGGGCCCATTGGGAGAAACTTTG
>NW_015115102.1:66108-70564 GCF_001443285.1 Poecilia latipinna
TTTTTTTTTTTTTTTTTTTTTATGTGTGTGAGATTTTTTTTTTCCTTTTTTTAAAGCAAGTCGGTCCATTGTGAGAAACTTTGATATGGACAAACTGACTGAAATGATTTATAGCAGTATGATGATCTGCTGTTTGAAATCAGTGACCCTGTTCACACTGCTTTTTATGGAGTCTGTTCAGTGTCGCTTTATCCAGTTCTGGTTTGATTCGTCAAAATATTAGATCATAAGCAGGAGAGCCCCATGTCGTAAATTAAAAAAACAAAAACAAAACAGCTAAGATGTACTTAACATTTTCTGAGTTGTATTGCGTAACTTTTAACTTGGAGTGTATATAGACCATACACCAGCTTGGTCTTGCAAACAAGACATGCTCCTCCTCTGTTTGGTTCTGGACAACAAAGAAACTAAACAGACGCTAGATTAAAAACTGGTGATGATTCATAGCAAAACTATTCTCTTCAGAACTTCTTTTTAGCTTGACCACATTAAGAAAACCTCCAAAAGATAAAAAAAAAGAAAAACAAAGAATAGTTGTTTGGCCTGTCATGACAACAAATTCTGCTGGATGATAAATTGACTCAGAAGTTAATGCAATAAACACTAGTATTGTTTTTGAGACCTTTTTCAAGTAATATATAAAAGTTGTGGCATAATAATGCTAATAAAGTTTCATTTGTTTTGAACATTTAAATATCCAAAATGAATAAAACATCCAAAACAACATATAAAATTAAGTCTCTAAAAAAAATTGCTCTTCAAAGACAAAGGGGCTAGTTGAGACCAAAACACCAAACTGAAAGCTTTTGTCATCCAGTCTTTGGTAGAAAGAGGAAAACAAGCATGCAAATGGAAATTATCCAGCTTGTTTTAATTGATCTATTGCAACAGGCTTAGTTGACGAGCCTTTTTTTAAAATTAAAAAGGCTCTGTCTTCCCTGACAAAAATGATTGTGCTCCATTACGGAGTTTTTAGTCTTGAAATCCATGCTGGAAATGGAATCGGATTGTTTAAAGAACAGCTGACAGGACATATGATGATGAAGCTCAGCTTGTTCATTTACACCAACTCAGATTAAACCTCTCAGTTGTCAAAGAATTGTCAGAACTTTCATCTTTCTATTTTAAACAGGAAGTTATTTCCTCCAGAACCTTCCAGGACATCAAACACAGACCACCAACCAAACACTGTAGTTGATCTTTGGCTAACTTTATTATTTTGCTACAGTGTGGCCAGCCCTCTGCTTGCTGCTCTGGCTCTCTCTCCATCCCATGCAGCACTCCTTCTTTGTCCTGACTGACTACTTCCTCCTTCCACTCCGTGACCATATATGGTCACATGTTCATTTCCCAGAGTCTGTGATTGACTTATTTATCAGTCGGCTCTTGGAACTCTTTATAAACACGATGAAACCAGTCTGCTAGCTTGTTTTAAGCTAGCTGATGCTACACTGACTGAAGGCCTTCTCAGTCTATTAGCAGAAGTGGTCAGACTGGTCCTGTGCTCTCTCTCTGTGGGTTGTATTGTTTTGGCTGTTGCAACAGCGCTTTGGTGTGGTTTGAGCTGGGCTTCACCCTCCAATCCCTCCACATATTTGGCGAATTAACCTGCTTGTTGCTAGGCAGCTGGCCTTTAATTCGGGGGAACATTGGGTTTGTTTGTACCTAGAAGGATCAGGAACGGCTAAAGCAGTCTAATCAAAGCCACAGTGTGTTTTAGTAATACTCCTCTTGTGGATCTTTTTTTTTTGTTTGTTTAAATAAAAATGAGGTAATATTATTATGTTTTAGAGGGAATTGCTGTTTATGTTGTGTTTTGCTAAGTCTCTGCTGCAGTAAATCCTCGTCCAGGTGGAGCTGCTCAGGTCTGAGAGCTCTGTGAAGCTGTCTGGAATGCAGATTTCACTGAGGAAGGGGGGGTTGTGTGTGCGTGCGTGTGTGTGAGGCGCTGCTTTTTCCTGACGTCATAGTAGCTCACTGAAGGTGCAGCAGGGTGATGACCCAGGAATGCAGCCACTTAAAGAGACCGATGTGATATTTTTGCAAGCGAAAATGCACAAGGATCCCACATTTATTATTATTATTATTATTATATTATGAAGTTTATTTGATAGGGACAGACACACATTGACATAGACAAACTGAATAAAACAGCAGTCCCATGTTTGCATCATGGTGCAATAGCAACAGCTAATTCGCAGCACTTGTCCCTAGTTGGGCTTTTTAAAAAATAACTCTAAAAATTGAAGTGATAATTATTTAAAATAGCACAACAATGTATACAAACAGAAAAATGTAAAACATCAAAAATGGGTACAGGTCTGTTTCTGACATAACCAGAGTTTTGTTTGATTTTTGAACGTTCTAAAACTGGTTACAGACTTTAAATGAACAGGAAGTGAGTTCCAAACTGCAGATCCTCTCACAGACAGAACACTTTGAGCAAAAGTGGTTCTTCGAAAGGGAACCTTACAACTTCCATCCAAAGCTGCTCTGGTAGATCTGCTGTTGCTCTGCAGTCTCTGTATACAATTGCTTAATGGTGTAGGTGCAAATCCATTTAAACACTTAAAAATCAATTTTAATACATTATAATTTAGAAAATTTGTAAAATCCAAAATGCCAAATTTAACCAAAATGTGATAGTGATGGAATCTTATTGGCTTATTAATTTTTTTTCTGAAGGAACTGCAGTTTAACAGGAATCTTTAGATTAATGTCTAAGTTTTGGAAAATTTGACATTGTAATATTGAATTTTGCAGTGAGAACGATTCCTGTTGTTGCTTTTCTGTGTACAAGTGTTTTCCGATATCAATATTGTATCAGGACATCGGCCAGATATTGGCTGAAAAATGAGTATCTGATTCTAAAGTTCTACCCGGACGTCGGCATTGATAAATGTCAAGCATTGTAGTTGAAAGGTAAAGAGGGGGAAAAAAAATAAATCGCACCCGTCGTTATTTTCACACTGAACTGGAACTTTGTTGGTGAAAAGCTTTTTTAAATTGAGGAGTAATTCTCTACACTTTGACATGTTTTACTGCTTTTTGTTTGGTTTTTTGTGTCTGAATAGTCACTAAAGAGGAAAAAGTTGCCAACTTGCTAATAATAGTCACCCAACTGTTAACAGCACAAGATAAATTGTCCTAGAAATTATGGCGATAAACACCAAATATTGCCGTTTTTGGGTCCATTTTCAGGTAATATTGATATTGGCACAGTAATTCATGATCGCCCTCTCAGTCAGAGACTAGAAAACTTTAGTTTTGTACAGAACACTCTACTCTACAAGAGGAAGACATAAATATTTAAAATAAAACACAACCGAGAATAATAAATAAAATGGATTATGAAGTCTTGAACACCAGCAGCAGGCAGATGAAAAACTAAATGGAAATTATCGAGCTCATTTTAATTTGTTAAGCGATTAATTGATTGCTTATTGCGACAGGATTGGCTGACTTTCAGAGTTTTGCGAAGGTAGAAAAAAAACTTTGTTTGTCCAGTAAGTATCGGCTGGAAGTTGAGGAAATGGGTCTGATTATCGGTGCAGCCTGTTCTGCTCTGACGCAGCAGGCTTTAGTATGCAGGATGCGACCCGCTGGAGGTTCTACCTTGTCTGCAGATCCTTTACTCCCAGACAACAACCTTGCTATGTTTCCATGGCGATCAGATGAAGGTGCCGCCCCTCCTCCTCCTCACCTCTTCGTGAGCCGCAGTGCCACGGCGACGGACGCAGGGATGCTGGGACACTTCCCTCCCCGCAAGCTTAGAGTGGTACGGTCCAAAGTCAAGGTCACCATGTGAGTGAGTGAGGTAGGAGAAACCGAGGTGTTGATGTGAGCTCAGATTCAGATTCACCCACCGCCTGAAAGCTGATCCTTTCAGGCCTCCTACTTTTCCATCTCAGTCCGTCCCAGATATCAGCTGAGACGGCACCGATGTGTGGACACGTCACCTCACAGCTGGAAGGGGACGGCTGTGAAGTCACACAGCAGGCAACACACACACACACACACAAACACACACACACACACATATACACATACATTCCCCCTGGTTGTGTATTGTGTGAACGGTCCTGTTTTTCTGAACGCCAGATTCTCCGGTGCAGCGTTCTGCTGGCTAACCTGAGCCGTCCCTCCTTTTGGACCCTCCAGATATAGTCCTGGTGTCCCCTTTCAGTCAAAACGTGGACACAGGTTGTGTTAGCATGAGGCTGAGGGTGAGGTGGGCGTGATCACCGTCTCCAGGCAGAAAAGGGACGACTTTCCTCCTCGTTAAAGCAGGCAGTGGCGATGGCGTCCCTCCTGGCCCGTTGGACGGTCCTCCCGTTCTGTGGTGTGTTCTGAGTCAGCTCTGCTCCACTGCTGTGGTTCAACAGCAGCGAGGAGAAGTGGATCTGTCACTCGTACACAGAAAAGCAACAACCAACCAGAAAGGAACAACAGGAAT